>NC_067401.1:175035681-175268170 GCF_016432865.1 Antechinus flavipes
AACACATGGTGTGCTCTTTCTGAAAAATTTCAGACTGCCTAAGGAAATCCATCTTTCATTTTCCATGCCTGGAATACACTTTCTTCTTACCTCTACTTTAAAGAATGTTTAGTTTCCAGATTCAATACAGATGTCACCTCCTAGAAGAGACCAATATTGACATCTCCAGTTACTAGTACTGTACCTTCATTTTGTATCTGTTTATTTCAGTTCATGCCAATGTATGTAAAATTCTTGGGATTTAATTTTTTTTCTCTGTATCTATCTCTAGGACTGGCACAGTGTTTGGCAAAAAATAGGTACTAGCAAGTTCTTTTCTAATAAATTTTTGCACTTATACTTGATGTAATATAGTATTGTATTTGTATCTTCTCTCTTTTTCAATCATATTGCAAGGTTCATAAGGACAATAATTTGTCTTATCAAGATTTTCTGTGACCAGAAATTTCCAGATATTTAATTTAATAGATGTTTGTTGGGGAAAATAAAAGAATTATATAGATTCCTGTAGTTAAGCGTCCCATGATCCTATACACCAACCCCAACCCAAATATAAATGAATTATGACATGAATACTGTTATTAGAATATTAGAACATTTTGAAAGCAGCAACTGTGATTTTGCTTTTCTTTATAGCCTCATCACTTAATACAATGTCTGGCACATAGTAGACAATAATTCCTTGATGATATTGATACCATCTAACCCTATATTCAACACTCACAGTAATGTCATCTAACAAAACAAAAATAAGACTCCAGAATAAATTACGCAAGTACCAGAATATTTGGTAATTGGACAGTTTCATTCCAGGATGCAATGTTCATCATATTGCAGATATTTGATAAATATTTGTTGATTAGTGAATTGACTAATGTTTCTTTCTATCTAAAAGGAGTACGGTTAGCCTCTTGTCATCGAATAGTGGAAGGATTGTTTCTGAAACACTGAATATACAGGGCTAGGGACCTCAGTCAATCAGAGGAAAACAGTGAAAGAGTACCCTTTCATCCTTTCTTCACTACTTAGGGCTCTTTTCCCACTTGGCACGTTTTTGTTCTCCTGTTGCTCTATACCTCATACTCTGGTCTATTCTTTCTTGCACAGTGTGCTCCTTTCTTTGAACTTTTTTTAGCCTTTTCAAAACTAACTCTGAAAGAGATCTCTTTTGGAAAAAAGCAAGTAAAGTAATCCAGAATAAAATATTAAGTGATTGATAATAATTCCATCTATTTATTACTCAAGAGATTTTTATTTTGTTCAGAGACAATGACTTTATTATTAAAGGAATGATTCAAAATTAGAATTTCAGTGTGGTAGGCCTGAAGTTAAAGGGACCTCAAAACATAGTCCATTCTAACTACAGTAAAAAAAAAAAAATACCATTTAGAAGATGAGGCAACTAGGGTTCAGAGTTAAGTGATCTATCAAAATTTAAAGTTTGTTTAATAGAAGAGATGGAAATTAAATCTAGATCCCTTTATAGTCCAGTGGTCTTTTTATACTATGATATTTCCCTAGTCTTCTTCATTTTGCTCTTCTAAATGCTGATCTAAACTTAATTCTCTGTTGTCCTATAGAAGGTGACAGGGAAGGAGAAGGAGATATCTAGGAGTCAGATGCATAAAAAAGTCAGATTTATTCTTGTGCATTCTTAAGGGCAAAACTAGAATCAGTGAGTAAAAGTTATAAAGTGAAAGAGTTTTGATCAGCAAAAAAAACTTTCTAATAATTGGAATTATCTAACAATGGTCTCAGTTGCCTTGAAAGATAGAGGATTGGTCATCATTAGAGCTCATTATTCAGAAAGCAACTGAAAAAACTAGAAATTGCACGGAAGACATTCTTGTATCATGTAGGGGTTGGACTGGATGAAATCCCCACGTTGCACCCAAGAATCCATGCACCAGACTCAGTAAAGCCCTGCTTTCTTCAATCATATTGAATTGAAAAATCTTCATGGTAAATATGTTAGAGAAGATTTGAAGAGGAAAGGCAAGGAAAAGAAAATAGCATTTTTCGGAAGAGAAATTGGTAAGATGTAGCAGGATTATTAATACAATGAAATGAAAATACAGCAAATCTCATTATTAGATATGGATAGGCCACAGATAAAATCAACTTTTCCTCAAATATGGCAATAGTATATTATAAAAGCCGATATAATAGAATAGAAAACACTGATACTAATCCTGCCCCTTCTCTTCAATATTACAAAGGAGGTGAATTGTAAATGAATTTTTTTCTTTCTTAAATGCAACACTATATTTGAGGTGCTTCTCATTTTTCAGAAATTTGTTATTCATCATTCAATATTTTGGGATCCTTGGCCAGCAGCATTAGGCTGTTTTCCCTCAGAATGAACCTATCATCTCTGTAGCTCACAGTCACATGCTATTCTGTTTTGTGGTCATATAGGAAGAGAGAGGGAACATTTAGAAGCAAAAAAGAATGGAAAACAGCTGGAGGCCTTGGGATATATGTAAATCAAAGTATTCAGAGAAAATTATCTATACTACTATCCACTTAAATAGAAATTGCACTAGATCTTGTGAAGGTCACATAGGTTTACCATATCAAAATATTAGCAGAAGTTTGACACAGAGAAAAGTAGCTCCCTCCCGATTACATGGAATTCCTTCCCATTCCTGTGCCTTTTCGAGGGCCCCAGAGTGGAGCTGACATTTGCATTTTCAAATGCAAACTGTGTCTTTGCATTTGATACTGCAAATAGACTAAAGAAAGGATAAAGATCATATGAACTGGTAGGGACTTAAACAATCCAATACTCTCATTTTGAAGATAAATTAGCCTAAAATCGTAGAGGTAGCAAGGAGGTAGAGACAGATTTTAACTTAGATCCTCTGATTTACCTGAGTGTTCCCTGGTCTGCTGAAACTAGTGAAAGAAAAATTGTTTAGGATTGAGGCAGAAAATTTTAAAGACAAATGAGATCATATATTGATAGAGTGCAAATACTGCTAAAACCTAGCAGATAGTTGCCATCCAACTGATGAACAGATACACAAGAATCATCACTTTGTTTTGTGACCTTTGATGATTTGTTTTCCTTTTCCAGTCTTCATCTTTAAAAGTAGGGAGATGACTTAGCTCTAATATTCTGTAACCCCCCCCCCCCCCACACACACACACACACACTCACCAGATTTCTCTCAGGAGACAGAAAATCTCCATAAGGGATGATTGGTAAGATAGTGGAAACCTTACTCTTATTCATTAACCTTGGCTTTTGTCTATTAAGCCACTGTGGTTCTTAGGAAGTCAAAAGAGAAGTCCAAACACTTGGGGGGTGATCCTTTCCTATGGCTCTATGTTGAGGAGGATGGAAGGTATGCCTAGAATTATTACATATTATCCCCAAACCTCTTTAAAGAATTTGAAGAAACAAGTCTCTAGTTCCTTTATCAGCATTCTGGGAGTCCTCATCCTGAGTCTCCAGGAAGCAGTTATAAGGCACTTGGAGAACTAATCATGGCAAGCAAACATATAATTAAAGACCCTGTGGAGAAAGGATAGTAAGACATTTTTGGAGGAAGAATATGGAATGGGTGAGACAAGAAAAATGTACATGCTGCCACAAATAGTTTCCAGGTTCCTTTTGGTTGAGAAATTTTCATCTCAGAGAGATGTAACTATTGATAAAATTTTAGGAAGTGCATTACTGCTTTGAAAGATTCTTTCAGATTCTTTTTGTATGGCACTTTATCTTTTTGGCTTTTAATTTTGACTCACAGAGGGCAAACAAAACTGATATCAAAGAAGCCCAGCTCAGGACTGGGATATGATTCTTTTCCTAGAAAAGTTTGGAGATTTAGGGTATTATATATTTGTTGTTAGTATCACACAATAATTACTCATTGAATGCAGAAAGGAGAGAGAGGGGAAAAAAAAGACAGGCTGTCAAGAAAGAATGGTGATCCCAGCACAAATACTGAAAGACTTGTGGATACTTCATCTATTTAAATTGCATTCTTATGCAGTGACCTATTTATCTTATGAATTTACCTATATGTTTATACATCCTCCCTTTTAATATTTGGAATATTTAAAGGTGTCTTTAGTAAGAAGACCATCTGATCTACTGGAAGTAACTCTCAGTTCTTCAAGGGGAGTGGGGTTAGATGTCAAACCCCAAGTCTGAAAGATGTGTTGTCCAGTCTTCTCTATCTGGAAGTTGAAGTTCAAAGGCTGGTACGGGGACTCTGTCTATCCCACTCTGACAATTAGGTATATGAAAAAAGCTTCTCTTTGGAGTTCAGTTTGCCCAGGTATTTAGCTCATGAAGGAGAAGATTATTGAGATGAAGCACACAAAAAAGGTAATGGGTAAAGGTGATAAGGGATGGTGCTTGCTGAGAGGAGATGTTTTGAGCATCAATGGTAATAGAAATATTAAATAGATGATACTTGGGCATAATCCAGCAAAGCTTAGTTTCTAGATCTGTATGGTAACAAATTCAGAGTCCTATGAAGAAATGAAGATCCTTTCTTCTCCAAAAAGTGAGAACAGACTTTTACTGGATTTGTTTTCTTTAACCATTTCACCATGCAGATGGAGGCATTGATATTGGCATTAGACTACATTCCCTCTATCAAGATGAAGGTGAAATTACCATCAGCGATTCAAGAAAAAGGACTTGAGGCTTTGAAAGAAAACTGACTTTTGTCGTTGCTTCAGTTTTTTTTTAATTATGGGTACCCATACCAGTCCACACACCATAAGCATGAGTCCCAGGGAAAGGAAGGCTGGCCCACTCATCTGATAAGTCAAAAGAACACTTGAGTTTGAAGGTAAATTCAGAGTATATGTCAAAGAAGTGATGACTATACCGAAGAGGAAGATAGCCCCACCCGTAGACATGATGATGATGGGCTTGCGAAAAATTTCCCAATTATTCTTGCTTCCAGCTGTCCAAACTGATTCACTCCGGGAGCTAATGCAGAGAGAGCTGGCTGTCTGACTGGGCAATAAATCCTTAAACTCTGGAGACTTCTCATCTGCATTTAGGGCACTGGGGAGAGTTTCCATTGCCAAGATTTTTCAAGACTATATGCCTAGTACCTATGAGGGTTAAAAATAAAGGTGATAAGTGAATGGCAACAAAACCCAATTCATCTGATTAACTTTACAAAATTACAAATTTACCAAACTTACAAATTTATCAAACTGAGCTCTAGAGTGCTACTAGAGTAATAAATCAATCAAAAAGCATTTATTAATCATCTGCTACATTCCAGAAATTAGACTAATTCTTAAGCTACAAAGACAAACAAAAACAATAAAAAATTTAAATTCGAATGGCAGGTGTATACATACACCTATATCTATATATAGATATATGGAAAGGTGGATAAAACCAGATAGTAAAGAGCTTTAAATGTGAGGAGTTTGTATTTGATGTTCCAAGTAGGGAATAAATGGAAGTTTATTAATATGAGAAGATGCCATAGTGACATCTATGTTTTATGATAAAGTTACATTGTTACTTTATACTGGTGACTGTGTGAAGGATGAACTGTAATGGGGAAGAGAATTGAAGTGGGGTTGGCAATTATGAGATTATTTCAGGTGTCTGAATGATATATATAACATTCATTTAAAAATGTTTTTTGAGTTCTGAATTGTCTCCCTTCTACCCCTTCCATACCTATTGAAAAAGTAAGAAATGTAATAACAATTATGCATGTAAAATCTTTCCATATTAATCATGTTACAAACAAACAAACCCCCAAACCAAAAAGCAAGAAAATTAAAGAAAGTGAAAACAATTATGCTTCAATCTACATTCAGAATCCATCAGTTCTTTCTCTGGAGATGGACAACATTTTTCATCATAGGTCTTTTGAAATTGTCTCCAATCATTATATTGATCCAAATAGTTAAGTGATTCACAGTTGACCATCATACACAAATGCTATTACTGTGTACAACAATTTTTCACTCCTACTATAAAGCTTTTCTATATATATTTTTTGGTATATTCTAATCTATGGGATTTCTTCAATTTCAATCTATTGATTTGCTTGGCTAAATGACTTTACTTGATACTTGTTATTTGTGATTTTTTAATGGAACGAGTATTTGGTGGAAAAGTGCTAAACTAAAGTATAAACTAAGGTCCACTCACCCCTTATGAACAATCAAGAGATAAAGCTTTCCTTCTGACTTAAGATATATAATAATATATAACATTATATATATATATGTATATATATATGTATATATATATGTATTATGAACAATAATATTTGATGAAGAGCAGATAAATATAATTCAAGGTCAATATTCCTCTCAAAGACTGAAGACAAGAGTGTCCAGTCTAATGGTGCTTCTGGAGTCTATCTGTCCCTTTCTTTTTCCCTTTTCACTTGTCTTCCTCCATGCCTGGAATTCACTTCATTCCTAACCTGCTTCATAGAAGCTTCTTTTTCCTCAAGAAGAAGATCAAGTGCCACCTTCTACTTGAAACCCTCATTCCCTCCCCCCCAATTGTTAATGACATTTCAATCTAACAACCTTGTTTTTAGCTTTAATTGGTGTTCACACATTTCAGTTGTGCCTGATTCTTCACATCTTATTTGGGGGTTTCTTGTTAGTATCTTTGCTGGAGTGTTTTGCCATTTCCTTCTCCAGCTCATTTTACAGATGAGGAAACTGAGTCAAACAGGATTAAGTAATTTGCCCAGGGTTATACAAAATGGAAATGTCTGAGGCTAGATTTGAACTCAGGAAAATGTCTTCTTGACTCCAGGCCCAGCCCTCTACCCTCTGTGACAATTTAACTCTTATATTTGTTTTATTTTTATTTATTTTATGTATATTCATGTAAGGGCTTCCTTTGATAGCTTAAGTTCTTTGAGGACAGTGATTGCTTTGTCATTGTATTTGTATCCTCAGAACTTAAAATGGTTCCTGGGACATGGTAGGAACTTCAGTGCTTGATGAATTAAAGGCTTATTGATCTTTTGAGAAAACCCAAATGACCTTAAAAACCATTTTTTTAATTATCATTTTTTTTAAACAATAGGGAAAACACTAGCCCTGAAGTCAATGGACCTAGCTTTAAAAATGTCTCTTCACCATTTTACTATGTGACTCTGGGTAGATCACTTTACCTTCTCTGGGAATCAGTTTTCTCAACCCAGTGGCCTCAATGACTTCCAAAACCTCTTCCAGTCCTGATCCTGTGGCTTTATAATACTTAGAGATATCTGAACAGAAATATTTGACAGAGTGTCATGAATTGGTATATGGAGGTGTCTGGAGTCAGGTGGGTAAGATAACTTTTCATAGACCTGGAAAGAAAAGTCAAGATTTAGTCTAACCCTTCATTTCACTGATGAGATAACTGATACTGAAAGGTTAAATAACTTGTTTGAGGTCTTCTAATTCCAAATCTAGCACTTTTTCCATCTTACCATCCAATTCAGGTTCTGACATTTTTCCTTTGGTAAAGCCTATGGATTCCCTTCTTTCAGAATGCTATTAAATACATAAAATAAAATACTACAACTAAAAAGGAAAATAATTTTGGCAAAATACAGTTATTAAAATATTAAAAAGACAAATTCAAGAATCCCATGTTAAGAATTCCTGATCTAATCCAACTCCCCTTTATTTAGTAGATGAGGAAACTGAGGCTTATAGAAGGTTTTTTTTTAAAATTAATTAATTAATTAATTTTTTTTTAATGATTACTTTATAATGACAACATTATTCCTTGCACTCGTTTCTTTTCCGATTTTTTTTCCCCCTCCCTCCCTCCACCCCCTCCCCTAGATGGCAAGCAGTCCTTTATATGTTGGATATGTTGCAGTATATCCTAGATGCAATATATGTTTGCAGAAGCGAATAGTTCTCTTGTTGCATAGGGAGAATTGGATTCAGAAGGTATAAATAACCCGGGAAGAAAAACTAAAATGCAGATAGTTCACATTTGTTTCCCAGTGTTCGTTCTTTGGGTGTAGCTGCTTATGTCCGTCATTTATCAATTGAAACTTAGTTAGGTCTCTTTGTCAAAGAAATCCACTTCCATCAAAATATGTCCTCATACAATATCGTTGTCGAAGTGTATAACGATCTCCTGGTTCTGCTCATTTCACTTAGCATCAGTTCATGTAAGTCTCGCCAGTCCTCTCTGTATTCATCCTGCTGGTCATTTCTTACAGAACAATAATATTCCATAACATTCATATACCACAATTTACCCAGCCATTCTCCAATTGATGGGCATCCATTCATTTTCCAGTTTCTAGCCACTACAAACAGGGCTGCTACAAACATTTTGGCACATACAGGTCCCTTTCCCTTCTTTAGTATTTCTTTGGGATATAAGCCCAATAGAAACACGGTTGGATCAAAGGGTATGCACAATTTGATAATTTTTTGGGCATAATTCCAGATTGCTCTCCAGAATGGTTGGATTCATTGCTTATAGAAGGTTAACATACTTTTTCAACAGGTCTGCTTCTGAATCCTCAGATTTTTTTTTTTTTTTTAACCAGGGCTGCTTCTAAAACTCATCTGTCTTTTTACCATAACATCTACTTCAACAATGGTACTGTTGATTTGAAGATGAGGAACTGGAGGCTTAGAACAGTTGTTAAAATGACTTTGTCAAGACTACTTTTTAATTTATTAAATCAACTAGTATTTAAAAGCAAAACTTAAACCAGCAGGGTGACATACTAGTCTGAATGGATTATGCTATCTCTCTTAGGCTACATGAAGCAAGACACAGTGTGGTGAATGAGGGAGTTAATAGTTTTTCTATAATCTGACCTATTCAAACTATCTACCATATTATCTTTATTTCTGGATTTATTTTAGGTAAGGACATAAACAAATGGGAGTCCATCCAGAATAAAAACAACCATTTAAAAAAAGGATAATGAGAAGACTGGAAAACTCATTTTAGAAGCATTGATTAAAGAACTGGGAATGTTTAGCCTAGAGAAGGTATCTGCAGGTAAGGAGATATGATAGCTATCTTCAAATTTTTGAAGAACTGTTTTATGTGGTCTCTATAAGAAGGATCAGTGGATAGAAAATGCCTTGTCAGATTTAAACTTGATACTTATATCAACAGTTAGAGCTATCCAAAAGTGGAATGGGCTGCCTGAGAAAATTGTGAGTTCTTCCTATAGGTCTTAAGTTGGATGCTAGATGTTATAAAACTTATGTAAAAACTTTCATCAGGTACAGGTCAAACTAAATGGGGTCTGAGGCCAACTTTCAACATTTCACTGAAATTCTGTGATTCTTCAATGCAATATTATGTCACAAAATTTAGAATAATAAAATTTTATTATTTCAAGAGATATGATAATAATATCAGTTACCTTTATATGATAGATTTCAAGTTTGCTGAGTACTCTGTTTACATGACCTTACATGAAATTCATAAAAACCTTGCAATATAGATACTATAAGAACAATAATTCTCATCTTACACCTGTAACTGAAGCTTTGGAGTTAAGCTATAGCTACACATCTTTTAAGTTTCAGAGGAAGTATTCAGAACTAGACCTTTTCTTACTTACTTCAGCATTCTTTCCATTATGTAACAATTTTATTATAATAATTGTATCCACTTTTCTCATTTTACATATAAGGAAACTGTTGTTTAGAGAATTTAAATGACTTCCACAAAGTTCCACAATGAGAACCAAGCCTTCAATGTTACAATTCCATTGGGTTAACAGATATTTGAACAGAAAGAACTGAATGGAAGTGCATCAACTTAATGTAGGTCATAGAATGGTAAAACAGAATAGGAATTTAGAGATCATCTTGTTCAATTTCAGCATTTTACTTAAGGAAAATAAAGGCTTAAATGGAAATGTTGCAGGCCAAAGGCACTGAAAAGGTTATTTTGTGTTGTAGGGAGGTTATAAGCATAATCTTCCCCGGTTATTTGCACTGTTAATTTGCTTAACAAACATTTTCTTCCTGTCTAGGACAGAAATACATGACAGTCAAAATAGAATAATTCATACATCAAATGGATCAGGTGAATGAGTTAAGGGGATTTTGGCTATTATAATTGTAAGTCATATTGCCCTTTCTAGTGCAGTGATTTGCACTCCCCAAACAATAAATTGGAAGCTATAAAAAGGGGAATAAAGGTAAATTCTATTCTTTATATGGAGGGATGTGACTTTCTGCCTAAGAAATATTGTATTTTACATTACATAAACATATTTTACAAACTGTTCCCTAGATATTATGACTAGTTTCAGTACTTAATGTTACTACTGCTCCATGAGGATTACCTGAGTCTCCCTAGCTGCTAGCAACTTTCCCCTAAAGTATCTTGTATTTACTCTGTATATATTTATTTGTGTCAATGTTGTCTCTCTTGATAGAAGGTAAGTCCTTGAGAGTAAAGACTATTTCATTTTGGTCTTGTATCCCCAGAATCAGCATACAGTAGGTATGCTGATTAATAATTGTACTGCTCCTCATAATGACTTTGAGGGAAAATATGATTATATTTCCATTTTACAGATAAGAAATTGAGGTTATAGGATTTGCTCAATTTCACATGCCTAGAGAATATGAAAGTTAGGACTTGAATCCAGGTCTTACTGATTTCCAATTTTATATTCTAGTTTCTTACTTTTAAGTTGTGATTCCAAAGAAAAGTATAAGGAGCTGTAGGCATGATATAAGTTTAAACAGCAAGGGATAGAGGATCTATTGAAATCAATTAACAAGTATTTATTAAGCCCCTGCTAAGCATCAGGCACTATGCTGGGATCTGGGAATACAAAGATAAAAATGAAAAAGTCCCTACCCTCCTGGAGCTTACCTTCTTTTTTGAGGAGTTAACACATATGTATATAAGGATACACAAATAAGTGGAATATAATTGGAGGGAAGGCACTAAAAAATGAGATAATTGGGAAATTTTTCAACTTGAGTTTTCAGGAAATAGTTTTTAAGAGATAAAGATGAGGAGAGAATTCATTTTAGTTATAGGGACAGCCAATGCAGAGTCACAGAGAGACACATAATGGAATTGAGGCTGAGGAATATAGGAAAAAAAGCCAGTTTGGCTGGACATGAAGTACATGAAGGGGAGGAATGTATAATAAAGCTGGAAAGGTGGTTGAAACTAAGTTGTATAGGGTTTTAAACAGCACATAAAGGAGATTATATTTAGTCCTAGAATCAGTGGAGAAACACTGAAGTTTACTGAGTAAAGAGTTATGTACTCAGACTTGCATCTTAAGAAAATCTTTTTGGCAGATGCATAGGAAGATGTATTAAAGAGGTAAGCAACCAGAGGAAGAAAGAACAATTAGAAGGCTCTAGTAATAGTCTAGGCAAAATGTGATGATTGCCTGATCCAGAATGCTAGTCAGCAAGTAGAGAGATTTAACAGATTCTGTGGTGATAGAATTAACAAAACCCAGAAAATGAATGAATAAGTGAGATGAATGAGAG
This sequence comes from Antechinus flavipes, assembly GCF_016432865.1. Classification (NCBI taxonomy): domain Eukaryota; kingdom Metazoa; phylum Chordata; class Mammalia; order Dasyuromorphia; family Dasyuridae; genus Antechinus; species Antechinus flavipes. Next base: position 175,047,154 of record NC_067401.1, read on the forward strand.
TGAAGAGTTGGAAATAATCATGGTTGTGAAGTTGGCTGGATAGTATTGCCCTAGCCCTTTTCAGTAGAAAACAGTAAGTTTAGAAGATGAATGCATTTGGAAAGAAAATCTTTTTTGGACATGTTGAATTTGATATGCCTATGATATTTCAGAATATCTTAAAAGGCAGGACTGGCCTTGCGAACAGTGGTTATACAGCAGGAATCATTTGCTTATAGATGATAATTAAACTCATAGGAGCTGATGAGATCACTATGTGAAAGACAGAGAAAGAGGGTCCATGACAGAGTCTTGAGTTATACACATAGTTGGGGAATGTAATATATGTGATGACTCAACAACAGAGCATTGGGCTTGGAGTCAGAAAGATTTGAGTTCAAGTGCAATCTTAGTTATTTACTAACTGTGTGTCTCTGGGCAAGTCACTTAATCTTTATCTGCCTCAGTTTCCTCTTCTGTAAAAATAACACCTACCATCTAGAGTTGTTGTCTTAAGATAAAATTAGTTAAAAATATATAAAGAATTGACTCAAATTTATAAGAATTCAAGCCTTTCTCCAATTGGTCAAAGGATATGAACAGACAATTTTCAAGCCTTTCTCCAAATGGTCAAAGGATACAAATAGACAATTTTCAGATCAGAGAAATGCAAATTAACACAATTCTGAGGTACCACTACATACCTCTCAGATTGGCTGAGAAGACAGGGAAAGATGATGACAATTATTGGAGGGGATGTGGGAAAACTGGTATGCCAATATATTGTTTTTAGAGGGCTCAGACTTTTCCAATTTACTTCATTTACCATAAGATCCACCTTCCCCTTTTCTGCTTCCCTTAGTATATTGTCTTTCCCCATTAACTTGTAAGATATTTGAGGGAAGGAACTGTTCTTTTCTTTTCTTCCTTCCTTCCTTCTTTCCTTCCTTCCTTCCTTCCTTCCTTCCTTCCTTCCTTCCTTCCTTCCTTCCTTCCTTCTTTCCTTCTTTCCTTCCTCCTTCCCTCCCTCCCTCTTTCTTTCTCTTTCTTTCTTTCTTTCTTTCTTTCTGTCTTTCTTTCTTTCTTTCTTTCTTTCTTTCTTTCTTTCTTTCTTTCTTTCCTTCTTCCTTCCATCCCTTCTTTCTTTCCTTCCTTCCTATCTTCCTTCTTTCCTTCCTAACTTCCTCCCTCCCTCCCTTCCTTCCTGTCTTCCTTCTTTCTTTCCTTCCTTCCTTCCTCCCTTCCTCCCTCCCTCCCTCCCTCCCTCCCTTCCTTCCTTCCTTCCTTTCTTTTTTCTTTCTTTCTTTTTTCTTTCCTTCCTCCCTCCCTCTCTCCCTCCCTCCCTCCCTTCCTTCCTCCCTTCCTTCTTTCCTTCCTTCCTTCCTCCCTCCCTTCCTCCCCTCCTTCCTTCCTTCCTTTCTTCTTTCTTTCTTCCTTCCTTCCTTCCTTCCTTCCTTCCTTCCTCCCTTCCTTCCTGTCTTCCTTCTTTCTTTCTTTCTTTCTTTCTTTCTTTCTTTCTTTCTTTCTTTCTTTCTTTCTTTCTTTCTTTCTTTCTTTTTTCTTCCCTCCTTCCCTCCTTCCCTCCTTCCCACCCTCCCTTCCTCCCTTCTTCCCTTCCTCCCCTCCTTCTTTCCTTCCTTCCTTCCTTCCTACCTCCCTTCCTCCCTCCCTTCCTTCCTTCTTCCCTTTCTTCTTTCTTTCTTTCTTTCTTTCTTTTTCTTTCCTTCCTTTCTTCTTTCTTTCTTTCTTTCTTTCTTTCTTTCTTTTTCTTTCTTTCTTTCTTTCTTTCTTTCTTTCTTTCTTTCTTTCTTTCTTTCTTCTTCCTTCCTTCCTTCCTTCCTTCCTTTCCTTTCCTTTCTTTCTTTCTTTCTTTTTCTTTCTTTCTTTCTTTCTTTCTTTCTTTCTTTCTTTCTTTCTTTCTTTCTTTCTTTCTCTCTCTCTCTCTCTTTCTCTCTCTCTTTCTCTCTCTTTCTCCACTGCCTTATACAATAGAGGGGATTAACAAAAATATTTACTTATCGTAGTTGGTATCTTAGCTTGCAGAAAGAAATAGCTTATAAATCTTTTGAAGGGATCTTTTGAGAACTACCAAGAAGATAATTTCTATTCTTTCATCTTGTGATCATATTGTCTGGAAGTCCAAATGTAAGGATTATTTTCCATGTTAGCCAAGGGAACTGAGGCCTAGAGAGGTATCTGACATCATATTGTTACCTAATACTTAATGAATGTGTGATTATGAGCAAGCAGCTTCATCTTTATGAAGCCTCTGTTTCCATATCTCTGAAATGGAGATAATATTGGGCAACTTCCCTCATGAAAAAAGTTGTGAGGAAAGTGAATTTTTTTAAACATTAAAATGCTACATAAATACAATATAATTATGTTATATTGTATTTATGTAGCATTTTAATGTTAGCATAATTATATTAGAGAGAAAAATTATAACTAGAAGAAAAACTCCCAGAGAAGATTGATAATAGGTGGTGATAGATGGCTGCACAGAGGAAAGTATTTAGAATTGAAGTTAACCAATTAGCTTTGTCTCCTTAACTTTTTAAAGCCAGAATCTTTGCTCTGCCTTTCAAAATCTACATTTATCCCTACGTCTTGCCTTTTGTTTCTTTTATGTTTTCCTATAGCTCTGCACAAAGTGCTCATAAAGTAGCATCTAATAGCTCTATAAAATTAAGTTACCATGGCAAGGAACTGGAGATAAAATATGCCCATCAACTGTCAAATAAGTAAACAAATTGGACTACATAAATATAATGGAATGTTACAGCACCATAAGAAATGATGAATATAAAGAAGATTAGAGAACCCAAAGAAAGTGTATAGGAACTGTTATACAATGAGACAAACGAATCCTGAAAATTAAATATCAGTGACTATAATAATGTAAGTAGAAAGAACAACAATAACAATCTAAAGCTGAACACTGTAGCATCAACTAGATAGCATAGTGGATAAAGCACAGGGTTTGGAATCAGAAAGACCTGAATTTAAATTTGGCCTCAAAGTCATGTAGTCCTATTTGCCTCAGCTTCCTAATAAGTTGGAGAAGGAAATGGTAAACCACTCAGTATTTTTTTTTTTGCTGAGACATTTGGGATTAAGTGACTTGTTCAAGTCACACAGCTAGAAAGTGTTAAATGTCAGAGGTCATATTTGAACTCAGGTCCTCCTGACTTCAAGGCTGGTGCTCTATCCACTGCACCAACTAGCTGCCCCACCATTGCTGTATTTTTGTCAAGAAAATCTGAAATGGGTCATAAAGAGTCAAACATAACTGAAAATAATTGAACAACAACAAGAAAATTATATAAAAGGCCGAGCTTGACTCTAAAGAGAAGATGAGAAAAAATCTCTCTTCTTCTTTGATCTATTGATTAATTTTTCTGATTTACTTTCCTCTTTCTTTTTAATATGTCACAAGGGACAATTCAGAAATAAAGGTAACATTAAAAGATAGAAATTAAAATACAAATTACCAGATATCTTAAGCGAGCAGGAAATACTGTCTCACTTCTTTGCTTTTTGTTTTCTGTTCTATAGTCAGCTAAAGGAAGGAAATTTAGAAATTACTAAAGCTCCCTGAAGGACAGAGAATGTTTATCCTTGCATTCATAGCATCTAGTTTATACTTAAGAACTACTTGTGCAGTTGATACAACTGGTTAGTGGTAGACCTGGACTAAAGCCCAGATTTTCAGAATAGTACTCTCCAGGATTCTACTTTGCTGACTCTAAGATGAGAGTACTTGAAAGCTGGCCAGAAAACCAATATTTGCTATATTTATAGAAATAGTTTAGCTCCCTTTCTTTTGAGATTTTCATTTAAAAATGGTTGAGGTAAGAGTAGAATAGATAAGTAGCTAGAGAATATCAATAACGTTCAAAGAAATTGAAAACAGTGACATGAAATCTTTCCTAATCTTCCTAGTTGCTTGTGCCTCTCTCTCTTTCATCCCCTATCCCATTATCTTGTATTTATGTTGTTTGGGAGAGAGGCAGCATGGCATAGTCAATAGAGAGTTGTCCTTGAAGCAAGACTTTACAATTGACAAAGGTCAATTGACTGTCCAAGAATCACTTAACTTATAAGTGTCTGAGGCTGGATTTGAAGTAAGGTCTTCCTGAACTCTAACCTGTCCAGCACTACATCTAAGGAGCCATCTCACTGCCCCTATATTAGAATATTACTGCACTTCAGGTTGCGATTAATATGAAGAATTTGGGAAAATATTGACACATAAGGAATTGATATATAGTGAAAACCAGGACAATATACATTGACTAAAATAGTGAAATTAAAAGAATACCAAAATGAAATCAAAGTTGTATGATTGCAATGTTTAATCTTGCCCCACGACAGCCCATCAAAAGAAATAAGAATTTCTTCTTGCAGAAGTGAAGGATGTAGAAATGCCACAGATAGTTTCTATTTAAGTCAATTTGTCTTAGCTTTTTGAGGAGTATGTATTGTCACAGTCAACTTGTTGTTTATTCTTTTTCAGTGATGTCTGACTCTTGGTGACTCCCTTTGGACCCCATCTTTGTATACCCTTTTCCAGCCCATTTTATAGATGAGAAACTAAGGCAAAGAGAGTGAAGTGACTTACCCAGGATCACATAGCCAGAAAGTATCTGAGGCCAGATTTGAATTCAGGGAGATGAGTCCTCCTGACTCCAAGCCTATTGCTCTATTCACTATGCCACCTAGCTACTCAATCAACTATTGTTGTTCTTTGTCCTTTGTTCTCAAAGATCATGACAGCAGGGAGGTGATTCTATGATGTGCAAGTGAGTTGAATTTAAGTGAGGGAGGCTGTGTGAGGTCACCTGCTTCACTTTCTCCTCCATAGTCATCTAGGTCCAGTGGCAAGATATAGATCAAAATGACTGGATGCAATGGGAGACCATTGTTATGGGCCAGAACTCTGAAACAAAGGTTTTTAAAAGGTATTAATTCAGTGAAATTGATAAAGACAATGGTTATCTAGTTTAACATGGTGCTTAATAGTACTCTAAGTTCAGTATGATTGATTTAATCTTACAACAAATAATGATTTCCTAGTGATATACTGATTAATTTATACTCAGTGTAGAGCATATAAGTTGGGAACTTCAGCCAGATTCAGAGCTAGGGAAGACAAGCAGACTGGAGGCCGAAGCAAAAGCCCTTAGATTCAGATTCATTCATCTCATCTCACAACCTATGGTGGCAGGCCTGTCCTCCTGCATTTTCTCCATTGAAACCAAATCCCCTCTGAAGGCCTTTAAGAAAGCTAACTGGGCCCCAGGAAAGGAAATAAGACTTTGAAGGAGATAATAAAGGATTTGGACTTTAACCTCTGGCTACCCTTGTGGTCATTACTTTACTGAAACGAAGGCTGCTCCAAGACCTCCAGAAAACTACTAAGAACACTACAAATTATGGCCTTTTGAAGCACCCAGTCAACTAGCACTTATTAAATGTCTACTATGTGCAGGAATTGTACTAATACTGTACTAATACTAATAATTGTCCCTGATCTCAAGGAGACTGATATTGGCATTTGCTTTTCTTTGTTCTTCTTCCCAGTGCTTAGTACAGTTCCTGGCATATAATAAACACACACATGTATAATATACACATCTAGCTATATATGTATATATACATCAATATACACATGAACATACATATGTATATATGTTTACATATACATATTTACATTTATTTCTGAAAATGACTGATATGAAAAAAGGAACTTTTAAAAATAAGATAAAACAAAATGGACTGGGAGGGGTAGAATTAGATTCAATTATCTGTAGTGGGCTTTTTTTTACTATTTTCCAGCAATTTTTTTTTCTGAAATTAAGATTACTTTTAATTAGTAATGTAGTTAAAGTTGGTTGGAATCTTGACCTAATTAATATAATCTTCCTTTCTTAGCAATTCCTATTATTTTTAGAAAATGTACACTTAGAATGAATTGCTTTAAGATGGAGATTGGATCGAATTCTGTTGTAATTTGATATATAGGTTCCACCCCAAACACTACATTATTGAAAATTGTGCAACAAAACCCACAGAACATTGGGGATTCAACACTTAATGGAGGTTCAATATTCAAAAACTTCATCAGTGACACATTAAAAAAAGATAGCAAGCTAATAAAAAACAGTAGCACAGTTTTATCCATGTCAAATGATTAATAAACACTACTGGTGACAGTAACTCTGGCCTCCAGCTGTTGTTAGGCTTGTGTCCAGGGGTTCACACTAGTGAGTCTAAGCTCCAGGTCTTGAGACTAGGGTTCACAGCAGAAGGAGATATGGGCAATGCACCATAGCCTGACCACAGCTCTTACTGTGTCAGAAGGTATTGAATGAATGTTACTTTAACATGACAAAGAACTTGTTTGTGCAAGTGGGCTTCAGAAGTGCTACAGCTTGTAAATTATTATAAAGTGGTGAAGCAGGCTGAATTCTCTTGCTATTTCTCAAGGAAGACATCTTTCAGAAACAAAACTCAAATTATACTCAAAATGTTTTTAATATATCAGAATAAATGTTTTTGAAACAACAAAACTGACTATACTTGAAGGTGTGTGTATGTGTTTCCAAATATGTGTGTACATGTCACTGTGCTTGTTAGATTTTAAGCTTCTTAAGGACAAGGATTATATTATATTTATGTTTGTATCCCTGACAATGTTTTAACATAGCAGAAGTACATTGCAAATATTGCTGAACTAATCAATGAATTTGAAAACTGGTTGAAATCAATCAACGAATTAATTGGGAAACATTTATCCTTGGCATAATGCTTATCACTGGAGAAACAAAGAAAGGTCTCTGCTCTTAAAAGTCTTACATTCTAGTTGGGGAAATAATCTATAGATAAACAGGATTGTATAAAATACAGAAGTGTCAAATGACTGAGAGATAAGGGATGGATGTTGGTGGAAAATAAAGCATACTCTGGAAAACTTTACACAACATACAACATTTTCATATTTTCAATTTGCTCTTACCAATAGTGTTGAAGGAATTGGGACAAGAGAAGGAATGAGAGCAAATAAATTACAAAAAAAAGCTGAATCACATAAATGCACTGGTGAAATCAAACAGGAAGAAATGAATATTGGTGGAAGTTGGAGCAGAGATATAGAGAAAATTTTAATGAGAGGTAGTCTCTGAATCTTGAACAGATTTCTAGTCTAAAGAGGGAAAACAGAAGAAGGAATAGAGGAAGAAATGCTCATTTAATCTCTTCTTTGCTTTTACCAGTCAATTACATACAGTTGTCAGATCTTTTAGTTTTGTCTTTTGTTTGACTTGACCAGAAGAGAAAGCAAATTCTGATTAATTACGATTTGTTTCTAAAGCAGCTTGAGTAGGATCATGGATTCAGAGTTAGAAGGGAACTTAAAGATGTTTTACTTTAACTTTGTTTTACAAATAAAAAAAATATGGCCTAGGGAGGGTTAAGTGATTTGGCCACACAGGTAGGAATAGAATCTTTTAAAAATGAAGTGAATGGGGTAAGTTTGGAAGAAGAAGAATATAAAGGTAAGGGATACTCAGCCACTATAAAGATAGGGACAATGTGGCAAAAATATTTATCAATGGTTCTTTCAATCTAAGAATTGGAGGCCTCAATGGTAAAAAGAATCTCTTTTCTCAATCTTATTATCATCTCAGCCTCTACTTTCCCATATACATCTTTATCAGAGGTTCCATCCATCTCTGCCATCTCATGCTCATCTTACAAAATCCATTCTAAAGTGTGATCATATTAAAGCAAGCTACTTCTATAGTGTTTAGGACTGGAATTGTCCAACACCTTTTCTCTCCTTTTTCCCATACCCCAATCCTATACAGCTAGGCCTCTGATTTCTGATAGGGCTATTCTGGGATTTACAAGAATTGCAAGCAGATAATTCTTTCCAGGCAGAAGTGATAGGGAGGATATTGTTCCCAGGAGAAGAGGCCAGGCTAGGGGAAAATAGAAAAGAGGGAACAGAGTAGGTGCAAGAAATGAAAAGGAAAAAAAAATAGAAAATTGGACACTTGAAAGAAATGATTAATTACTCATTCCTAGATCTAATTCCCATTACATTTCCCTACTCTCTTTTCTCCATCAGATTTAGTTAAGTAATCTCTTTTTCAAAGAAATATTTATTCTTCCTTCCCCCCCAAACTCCCCACATCCATTTCTTCCTCTGTTCCAAAGATAAAGAGTACATTATCTTTTGATAAGAAAAACCAAACTTAAGCAGATAAAATAATAAAGAGTAAGCCCTATCTTAGTGAGTTTTATGTCCCACAGTAGTCCATCTCTTGCTTGTCCCTAAGATGATCATTTCTAGGAAGAAATTTCTGGAAGTCAGTGTCCAACCTGAAGAAACCTGTAGGGCTCTTTCCTAAAACTACATATACTTTTTTGGCCCAGCCTTCTGCTGGGGTCTAGAATAATGCCTTGCTGAACAGAAAAACACAATATTTCATTTTCCTATCTTTGAGATACATGCACTCAGGATGTCACAGGGCTTGCCTTCCATCTTTGTGCTGGTTTCCTCATCCAGAATATGAGAAGCAGATTTCTGCCTTGCTTTGCTGTTGCCTTAATAGAGTAACTGCCACACCTCTTAGGGTGGCTTCTTGAACAGAAAGAAATGGAAAAGATTAATAGAGAAATGGACTAAAGCTAATCTAGGATATCCACACAAAACCTGCACCAAGATCCGAAACAGCACCTGGAGACTAGTTTACTTTTCACCAAGTGATTTTCTTTTACCTCCCCTGTGGTCTGACCCATCCATTCCCATCCCCATTGCCATTCTCTTTTTATCCTCCTACCTCCTCTGAGAGTTAGAAAGTAGTCTCAAAAACCACATTGTCTGCTGGATTACAGTGGAGATCCATTGCAGATGATGGAACGTGCCTCTTCACATGCATCTGCCCTTCTCCCTATTGTATGGCAAAAGCAGGGAGGTGGCTGGTTGATCTCACTCTCTGCCAGGGATTCCACTGGGAAACCCTCTCTTGTTGGCAGCTGGCAGACTGGTAGCAGCCACTCCTAATGGTGCAAGTCCTTTGATTTGTGCAGCTCCCTATATTCCCTCTGCATACCTCTCCTGCCTCTGGGGGCTAGCTTGGGACAAATATGCCTCCAGCTTCAGGAAACAGAATATTTTCAACTAAAGGAAAGTTAAAATCACCCTAAATCCTAGGGAAAAAGGAAGGATGAGAGAAGGATGAAAGAGCCACTCCTTTCCCTTCTCCCCCTTCTCTCCTCCCCACCTTCCCCCACACTCAAAATCCCAAGAGATAGGAAAAATAGGAAACTTACTTTTTCTTCTCCCAGGGATCTTCTGACAATATCCACAATCCGGGAAGCCTCATAAGAAGTCAATATATAGGTACTCCTGGCCACTTACTGAGCAGGCTCCAACAAAGATGAGCTCACCAGGATATTGTCTAATGGATTAACTCTTTATTAGCTTTTCTCCTGTGTGGTGGGACAAGCCTTAATGGATCTCAGGCCAATCTTCCCACTGACGAATAGAGCTCCTGAAATATGGATGAAGCTTCTCTGTAGAATTTGTATCTAAGATTTGGTGGGGCAGCATATTAGCCTCTTACCTAGGCAGGTCTGATTTCTTTTCTTTTCTTTTCTTTTTTTAATTATAGCTTTTTATTTACAAGATATATGCATGGGTAATTTTTCAGCATTGACCCTTGCAAAATCTTCTATTCCAACTTTTCCCCTCCTTCCCCCCACCCCTTCCCTCAGATGACAGGTAGAACAATACATGTTAAATATGTTAAAGTATATGTTAAATGCAATATATGTATACATATCATACAGTTATTTTGCTGCACAAGAAGAATCGAAATTTGAAATAATATGCAATTAATCTGAGAAGGAAATCAAAGATATAAGTGAACAAAAATAGAGGGATTGGAAATGCTATATATTGGTTCACACTCACTTCCCAGAGTTCTTTCACTGGGTATAGCTGGTTCTATTTATTATTGAACAAATGGAACTGATTTGGTTCATCTCATTATTGAAGACAGCCATGTCCATCAGAATTGATCATCATATAGTATTGTTGTTGAAGTATATATAATGATCTCCTGGTCCTGCTCATTTCACTCAGCATCTGACTCCACATCAGATCAGAAATCTCCAGATTTCTGAAATCTTCCTGCTGGTCATTTCTTTCTTTTTTTAAATTTTTAATAACTTTTTATTGACAGAACCCATGCCAGGGTAATTTTTTACATTATCCTTTGCATTCACTTCTGTTCCGATTTTTCCTCTTCCTCCCTCCTCCCCCTCTCCCAGATGGCAAGCAGTCCTATATATGTTAAATATGTCACAGTATATCCTAGATATAATATATGTGTGCAAAACCAAACAGTTCTTTTGTTACACAGGGAGAATTGGATTCAGAAGGTAGCAACAACCCGGGAAGAAAAACAAAAATGCAAACAGTTTACATTCATTTCCCAGTGTTCTTTCTTTGGGTGTCGCTGCTTCTGTCCATCATTGATCAATTGGAACTGAGTTAGAGCTCTTTGTCAAAGAAATTCACTTCCATCAGAATACATCCTCATACAGTATCGTTGTTGAAGTATATAATGATCTCCTGGTTCTGTTCATTTCACTTAGCATCAGTTCATGTAAGTCTCTCCAAGCCTGTCTGTATTCATCCTGCTGGTCATTTCTTACAGAACAATAATATTCTGTAACATTCATATATCACAATTTACCCAACCATTCTCCAGTTGATGGGCATCTATTCATTTTCCAGTTTCTAGCCACTACAAACAGGGCTGCTACAAACATTTTGGCACGTACAGGTCCCTTTCCCTTCTTTAGTATCTCTTTGGGGGATAAGCCCAGTAGTCCTGCTGGTCATTTCTTACAGAACAATAATATTCCATAACATTCATATACCACATTTTATTCAGCCATTCTCCAATTGATGGACATCCATTCAATTTCCAGTTTCTAGCCACTACAAAGAGGGCTGCCTCAAACATTTTTGCACATACAAGTCCCTTTTCCTTTTTAAAGATCTCTTTAAGATATAAGCCCAGTAGCAAGACTGCTGGATCAAAAGGTATGCACAGTTTGATAACTTTTTAAGCATAGTTCCAAATTGCTCCCCAGAATGGCTGGATGTATTCACAATTCCACTAACAATGTATCAGAGTCCCAGTTTTCCCACATCCCCTCCAACATTCAGCATTATCTTTTCCTGTCATCTTAGCCAATCTCAGAATTGTCTTAATTTGCATTTTTCTGATTAATAATGATTTGGAGCATCTTTTCATATGGTTAGAAATAGATTCAATTTCTCCATCTGAAAATTGTCTGTTCATATCCTTTGACCATTTATCAAATGGAGAATAGCTTGATTTCTTACAAATTAGAGTCAATTCTCTATACTTTGGAAATAAGGCCTTTATCAGAACCTTTGACTGTAAAAATGTTTTTCCAGTTTATTGTTTCCCTTCTAATCTTGTCTGTATTAGTTTTGTTTGTACAAAACCTTTTTAATTTGATATAACCAAAATTTTCTATTTTGTAATCAATAATGATTTCTAGTTCTTCTTTAGTCACAAATTCCTTCCTCCTCCACAGGTCTGAGAAGTAAACTATCCTATATTTTTCTAATTTATTTATAATCTCATTCTTTATCAGGCCTGATTTCTTAAACCTAACCCTGGAGAGCATAAATTTAAGGGACTGGTAGAGATCTGTTGTTGGCTTGGAGACATCAATATTTAGCAGAAGTACTCAGGAAAGATCTATGATATAGTGCTGACTTGCTGAGGGATAGGCAGACAGGGCTGAACAACTTGCTTAATTTAGAGGAGGATTTTGACAAATATAAGAGGGCAGCTGGTGTGAGAGCTTTAAGGATGAGGGAAATAAGGATAGGTCAGAACAGCAAGGAAATAAGTTCAAGTGAAGAGGAAAGTATCACAAAGACCTATCTGAAGGGTTCTAAGGAATTAGTTGTCTCTGCATTAAGCTTGGGGCAGAAAGACTCCTAACAATTAGGAAGCAGAAAAAGGGAAGAAAGAAATATTTATAAATTGTCTTTTTCTTATTAACACTTATTGCTTAGTAGTGGCTAGAAGCTGGAAAATGAAAGGATGTCCATCAATTGGAGAATGGTTGAGTAAATTGTGGTATATGAACGTTATGGAATATTATTGTTCTGTAAGGAACGACCAGCAGGATGAATACAGAGAGGACTGGCGAGACTTACATGAACTGATGCTGAGTGAAATGAGCAGAACCAGGAGATCATTATATACCTCAACAATGATACTGTTTGAGGATGTATTCTGATGGAAGTGGACCTCTTTGATAAAGAGAGCCTTAATTGATCAAAGATGGACAGAAGCAGCTACACCCAGAGAAAGAACACTGGAAATGAATATAAACTGCTTGCATTTATGTTTTTCCTCCCGGGTTATTTATACCTTCTGAATTCAATTCTTCCTGTGCAACAAGAAAACTGTTCGGTTCTGCACACATATATTGTATCTAGGATATACTGCAACCCATTCAACATGTAAAGGACTCTTGCCATGTGGGGAAGGGGTGGAGGGAGGGAGTGGAAAAATCGGAACAGAAATGAATGCAAGGGATAATGCTGTAAAAAATTACCCTGGCATGCGTTCTATCAATAAAATAGAATAAGACTGGAGAGAGAGTATCTTCTGTACTGAGAAGTACTGCTAGGAGCTATGATTGCAGAAAAGGCAGAGTATTTAACTTGACTCTGGAGCTTCTGAACATCTAAATTTCATGAGTATGGAGTATGTTTATTTGTGTGTATGAGAGAAAGATGGACTCCTTTAGCATATGATATGTGTTATATGTCATATAATATATGATGTAGTAAAATATATGAATTCTTTCCCAGATTAATTTTTTTTTATTCACAATTAAAGGATGTACTAAATTTCATCAAGTTGTTAGTAGAAAATATAGATGTTATTATTTAATATGTATTGGACTACCTGCCATCTAGGAGAGGGAGTAGGGGGAAGGAGGGGAAAAATTGGAACAGAAGGTTTTGCAAGGGTCAATGTTGAAATGTTTTGTTGCACATGTTTTGTAAATAAAAAGCTATAATTAAAAATATATAGAGATGTTATGTTTTCCCCCTCCAAATTTAGAGACATCATGAAATCAATCTTTGGACATTTCAGGGTCCATGGATCCCAGATTAAAAACCTCTATTGTAAAACAACAGTTATTGGAAAGAAAGGAAGTAAGAATGATATGTAAAAGGAAAGGAGGAAAGATTACAGAGGTGGACAATATGTATATATGTATAGAGGGATAGAGACAGCAAATAGTCTAGAGGAAGTTCAAGGAGGATTTGAGTTGATATTCATATCTGCTACTGGTGGAATTCCCTTTATAAGTTCCTTAAATGACAATCTTTTGACTAGCACCAAAAAGGATATCCCTTTGGAGGAAGTGGTTAATAATCGACAGGAAAAAAGGCAGTAGATCTCTTCCTTTCTTCTTGCTGTATAGGACTTGACCACACTAGTCTAAAATACTGGGAAGAAAGTGTACGGGGTGGTGGTGGTGAAAGATATAAAAAGTCTTGCCTTTCTTTGTACCTCAGTATTCAGCATGGTGTCTGACACATGATAAACACTTGATAATTTGTTGAGTGATTATCCATTTAGTGCCTATATTTCATCATCTACATTATGGGAAAAACAGCAACCCAGAATTTAAGTCTGAAATCTTAAGACTGAAAAAACTCAGCAAAGGCTGGTGAATAAGAAAGAACTCTGGAAGCAAAGGGATGTGTCTATTAACCTGTTTCAGTTGATGAGGAAGAAAAGGAGGAAGGAAGTAGAAAGAAGAGAGGAAGAAGGAAAAGGTGGGAAAACAAGGAGGGGAGAAAGGAAGATAAAAAAAGGAAAAGGGGAGAGAAAGAGATGGGGAGGGAGCCCTGCTAATATACTTGCTTAATCACTATCAGCTGTTCTGGAAGATCAATTCTTTTATCATAGTAATAGAAATTTTGGTGGACTTTTAGAGTTTGGAGTCAATTTAGGATTTTGGAAAGCATCCTTCAAGTTGAAATGGGATGGGGCAGTTTTTACCCTTGCCTTTGTTGGGATTTGGAATGAGTCCCTTAATCCTTCCTCTGGTACTGTGGACAACCTCTCTGCCCCAAGTTCCTAACAGCTTAATTTTAACTCATATTCAATAATATTTAGCTGTAGAAACTTCCCAGTCTGGCATCCTTGAGAGTCTTTTAGATTCTTTTCAGAGAAGACTCTCCCCAGAACTCTGCTATTCAGAACTGTATTGCTCTTTCCCAGATTTCAGACAATGATCAAACTCAGAAAAATGTGAGTTGCTTCTTTCTCTTCCTGGATGCGTGTAAAACAGTGAGAGAGGAACATTGAGAAAAGGGTATTGGTCTTGATTTAAGTTTGCAGGGAAGCTGTGTTCCCTACTCTATGTCCTGGGAAGCCATGTAAAGTAATTACTGGAATAAAAATGGAATTGAGCAGTCCCAGGAGGAAGCTTTCCCTGCAAGCCTTCTTTGCAGCTGCCACCACAGTTCTTGCTTGCCCAAGTTCCCTTCAAGGGCACATCTCTGGTGGAACATAACTTTATTACCTCAGAGCTCTCACATATGCATTTTCCTGGATTTAAGCCTCCTTAGGAGGTCACTGAAGTATTTTAATTTGGCAGATTTCTTCCAAAAGAAGATCACCAGCTGTCTATTGGACAATCTGAAATGGATGTTTCAAAGATGTATTTCCACATATGTTTACCACTTTATTCAGAATGAGCTTTGAAGGGTTTTATGGAAATTATGGAATGTTATGCAGAGGAAAAGGAAATGAAGGAAGGAAGAGAAGCTAATCTTTCTGCCCTGTCCCTAATTCTTTTGTGTCCTATTTGAGTCTGTCTATTGATATGCTGCCTTTCCTTCACTCTGGGGCCTATCTGGGTTGGGTTGAAGTATTGTACATATAAGTGAATGAAAGACCAGGACAACCAGGGCTAAAGAGCAGAAATGGAGTGAATAAGATGAAATGGTAGAAAATATGGAGAAACTCAACCCTAGGGGAAGATATTGATCACTCCTGGGACCTGGCTGCCATCTAGTGGATACTTCACATAGGATGCCAATTCTTCAAGATCTCTAAAAATGAGATCAGTAAAATATTGAAGAGGGATATTAATTTAGTTAGTAACAAGGTAATGGAGGACAGAATTACATAATATATTTTCCCTGGAGTAGCGAGTTTATTTTAGGAACTAATCAGACAGCAAACTTTTGTTGTATTGGTTCAGGGGGACATTTAAATGTTGGGGTAAGAGATCTTATTGGCTCAGGGCCTGGGAATTTATAAAGCAGATTATGATATGGAAGTTGAGGACTGACAAGTGGTTTAGTTACAGAGTTGGAGTCAGTGCTGGAGAGTACCAGACTTTAAGTTAAGTAGACTCATTTTCCTGAGTTCAAATACAGCCTCAGACACTTAATAGCCATATGGTGCTGGGCAAGTCACTTAATTCTTTTGTGCCTCTTCATGTGATATAATTTACTCCATTTTACCTCTCCTTCCCTCTTCTCCCAGTAAATCCTTTTTCCACCCCTTAATTTATTATTTTTTTTAATATTATCACATCAATGTCAACTTTGATTTTTGGCTGTAGTGCAAACTCCTTTGCATTCTAGAGTAACCTATTCCAAGTTCTCAGATCCTTTACTATAAAAGCTGTTAATCCTGTGTAATTATAGCTGTGGTTCCTTGATATTAGAATTATTTCCTTCTGGCTGTCAGGAAGAATTTTCTCCTTGACCTGATAATTCTGGAATTTGGTTATGCTTTTTTGTGGAGTTTTCATTTTGGGATCTCTTAAAAAGAGGTGATTGGTAGATTCTTTCAATGAATATTTTCTCCTCTCATTCTAGGATATTTTAGTAGTTTTCCTTGATAATTTCTTGAAAGGTGCTATCTAGGTCCTTTTTTTGATCATTGTTATCAAATAGTCCAATAATTCTTTAATTCTCCTGGATCTTCCATGTCAGTTGTTTTTCTGATGAGGTATTTTACATTTTCTTCTATTTTTTATTCTTTTGATTTTGTTTGACTGATTCTTGATGTTTCATAGTCATTAGTTTCCATTTAGCCATTAGCCTAATTCTATATTTTTAAGGAAGGCTTTTCATCAGTTAGTTTTTGTTCCTCTTTTTCCATTTGACTAATTCTACTTTTTTTTTAAATTTTATTTTATTTAATAATAACTTTGTATTGACAGAATCCATGCCAGGGTAATTTTTTACAACATTATCCCTTGCACTCGCTTATGTTTTGTTTTTTCCCCTCCCTCCCTTCACCCCCCCCCCCCAAGATGGCAAGCAATCCTATATATGTTAAATATGTTGCAGTATATCCTAGATATAATACATATTTGCAGAACCAAACAGTTCTCCTGTTGCACAGGGAGAATTGGATTCAGAAGGTAAAAATAACTCGGGAAGAAAATCAAAAATGCAAATAGTTCACATTCGTTTCCCAGTGTTCCTTCTTTGGGTGTAGCTGTTTCTGTCCATCATTTATCCATTGAAACTCAGTTAGGTCTCTCTGTCACACATCCTCATACAATATCGTTGTCGAAGTGTATAATGATCTCCTGGTTCTGCTCATCTCACTTAGCATCAGTCCATGTAGGTCTCTCCAAGCCTCTCTGTATTTATCCTGTTGGTCATTTCTTACAGAACAATAATATTCCATAACATTCATATACCACAATTTACCCAGCCATTCTCCAATTGATGGGCATCCATTCATTTTCCAGTTTCTAGCCACTACAAACAGGGCTGCTACCAACATTTTGGCACATACAGGTCCCTTTCCTTTTTTTAGTATCTCTTTGGGGTATAAGCCCAATAGAAACACTGCTGGATGAAAGGGTATGCACAGTTTGATAACTTTTTGGGCATAATTCCAGATTGCTCTCCAGAATGGTTGGATTCGTTCACAACTCCACCAACAATGCATCAGTGTCCCCGTTTTCCCGTATCCCCTCCACAATTCATCATTATTTTTTCCTGTCATCTTAGCCAATCTGACAGGTGTGTAGTGATATCTCAGAGTTGTCTTAATTTGCATTTCTCTGATCAATAGTGCTAATTCTACTTTTTAAGAAGTTGTTTTCTTCAGTGGATTTTTTTCCATTTGAACAATTTTATTTTTTAAGGAATTTTTTTTTCAGTCAATTTTTATCCATCCTTGTTCCACACTTTTGACTTTCTCTTGCATGTCTCTAATTTCTTTTCCCCATTTTTCTTC
This sequence comes from Antechinus flavipes, assembly GCF_016432865.1. Taxonomy (NCBI): domain Eukaryota; kingdom Metazoa; phylum Chordata; class Mammalia; order Dasyuromorphia; family Dasyuridae; genus Antechinus; species Antechinus flavipes. Next base: position 175,064,502 of record NC_067401.1, read on the forward strand.
TAGTTATTTGACTTTTGGAGCTCTTTCAAGAAGGCTTTTTGGGTTTGAGAGCAATTCTTATTTCCCTTTGCGGTTTCATATGTAGTAGGCATTTTATTCTTTTCTAAGTTGGTATTTTAATCTTCCCTTTCACTGTAGTAGCTTTCTATGGTCAAGGTTCTTTTATGTTTCTTGCTCATTTCTTTGTCTTTTTCATTGTTTTTAAACTTCCCCCCACTGAAGTACAGGGGGCATTGTTCCAAGCATCTTATGTTTAGGACCATGGGCAGAGACACTGGCTTTGAAGACTGGAGTTTTAGGTGCTGGTGGCTTGTTCACTGCACTGAAACAGCCTGGCCTAATTGCGCCTGTTGTTGCCTGGTTTCTGGGACTGCCAAGTTGCCCTCTGCACTGGCACTGGAGACCTATTGTCCACCACTGACTTATTGTGCCTCTGTTTTGCTGAGCCACAACAAGGGTCTTGGTTGCTAAACTGTGCTGTGAGGAACCTTCTACTGGCTTGCTCATACTATGCCTGTGTTGGCATGCTTTCTCCTTTTATCCAAGTGAGACATACCTTTCCTGAAATTCTAAGTTATTTTAAGCTGGGAAATTGTTTGTTGGTTCGGTCACTCCAGAATCTGTCTAGAGGCTTGATTTAACATTGTTTCTGAGGGAAACTTGGGACTTCTCAGGCAACTTTCCAGATTCTCTCTATCATTTTGAATCTCCTCTCCCCCCCACCTCCCCAAGTTTTCTCTCAACTGATAGCTTCTTGCCACCTCGGTTCTGAATGGGAAACTTCACACTCCACTACTGGGTCTTCCCTTCTTTTCCTCAGATGTCTCTTCCTCGATAACTCCTCTAATGCAGGTTTAATAGCTGAATAGGAGCCTCCTGATTCTAGTTAATCATCTTTCATTTAAAAAGTCACAATTATCCAAATTTTATCTTATCAAATTGACAACCTTGTTAAAATCATAATTCAATATCCAAATTTTTACATGATTTCATTTTTTAGTTTTATCATCTTTTTTTTTTTTTTTGTAAAACATGTATATATAATTCATCATATCTTAGTTCTAAAGCCTCTAGCAAGATAGTATGTCTATTGGAAGGCCTTGGAACTATGTTTGTTTTTACGATCACATTTCTCTAGTTTTAAAAACATTTCCTATCTGTGCCTTTTTTTTTTTCTGTGCCTTTTTAATGAAAATAAATGATTTCATACAAATGAGGCAGGGTCTGTTATAGCATCTGAAGAAATGATGCTGAGGATCACCTAGTGATCAATGAAGAGGCATTTGGTGAGCATGAATTTTTGTTGTGTCCAATTCTTTGTGATCCCATTTGCTGTTTTCTTGGGCAAGATACTGAAGTATTTTGTGATTTCCTTCTCCAGCTCACTTTTATAATTGAGGACACTGAGGCAAACAAGGTATGTGACTTATCTAGGCTTACATAGCTAGTATCTATCTGAGGTCACATTTGAACTCAGATCTCCTGATTTCAGATTGGGTACTATATATGAATAGGCTACAGATATTTTATATTTGAAACTTATAAGAAGTAGATTAAAATATATTATCAGAAAAATCTGTGACCAAAAAGAGAATACTCTAATTACCTAAATTATCATAGGATAGGCAAAAATGACATTATTGGAGAGAGTATGCTTTTTAAGCATTGTTAAAGCTAAACATTTTTATATGAGAATCTTTATTCTTACATTTTATGTCTATATTTTCATACATGCACATATATGTGTATGCATGTGTGTATATATACATATTTATTTGTATATATATATGTCTGTGTATGTATAAGTACACAAGTTTTGTATCAATTCACAGTAAATTCAAATTCTTCTCTTTGTGAGATACTAAAGAAGGAAAAGGGACCTGCATGTGCCAAAATGTTTGTGGCAGCCCTTTTTGTAGTGGCTGAAACTGGAAAATGAATGGATGCCCATCAATTGGAGAATGGTTACATAAATTGTGGTATATGAATGTTATGGAATATTATTGTTCTGTAAGAAATGACTAGCAGGATGAATATAGAGAGGCTTGGAGAGACTTACATGAACTGATGCTGAGTGAAAAGAGCAGAACCAGGAGATCATTATATACTTCAACAACATATTTTTATTTTTATTTATTTATTTTTATATTTATTTATATTTATATTATTATATTTTATATTTTGTATTTATATATACATACATATATATATATATATATATATATATATATATATATTTTGGATGTATTCTGATGGAAGTGGATATCTTCAACAAAGAGAAGATCTAATTCCGTTCCAATTGATCAATGATGGACAGAATCAGCTACACCCAGAGAAGGAACACTAGAAAATGAATGTGGACTACTTGTATTTTTATTTTTCTTCCCAGATTATTTTTACCTTCTGAATCCAATTCTTCTTGTGCAATATTGGAACTGTACGGTTCTGCACACATGTATTGCATCTAGGATATACTATAACATATTTAACATGTATAAGACTGCCTGCCATCTAGGGGAGGGGATGGAAGGAGGGAAGGGAAAAGTTAGAACAGAAGTGAGTGAAAGAAATAACGTTGTAAAAAATTACCCATGCATATGTTCTGTCAATAAAAAGTTATAATTAAAAAAAACCCAAAAAATTCTTCTCTTTATACAGCAATTTCACTTTCTTTTGCTCATTGTGCAGAAATTTTGTCAGTAACTCTTTTTTTATAGCTTTTGGTTCCTAGTACTTTATAACATCAATATGAGACTGAATAATTTCCTTGTTGTCAATGATTATGCTACACATTAAATGTGAAAAGCCATATGGCAGGCATATGGGAAGTAGTCTCCAAATAGAGCTGTCCTTCCCTATGGGATTAATTATAAGGGAAGCCAAGGCAAGCTAAAGAGACAAGACCAGGGATTGTTTCTCTGTAATGCTTTGGTTTGTATACCTTTCTGTTTATTTTGTTCTAAGCTTTTTTTTTTCTCTCTCATTCATATTCTCTTTTCCTTCAGTTTTTGTAACATTGCTCTTTCCTGACTAACTAACTCTCCTTTAACTAAATAATTCTGCCTGATCTCCTTCACTCTTATCATTATCTGTGTTCCTGATACTAACTGTGGGTGTCTCCCATGGCTTTGTCCTTGCCTCTTCTTTTTTCTTGGTTATCTTATTAGCTTCTATTGATTCAATTATGATTTCTAGACAAATAACTCATACATTACATTAAAATACATTAAAATATAATTTTAATCTCTCTTCTGAGTTCCAGAATAACTAACTGCTTTTTGGGCATTTCCACCTAAATATTCCATAGGCACCTAGAACTCAATATATTAAAAATACAATTTGTTTTTTCCTCTCTGCCTCTACCCCATCCCCCAAATCATTCTGCTTCCCTCCTTCCTTTCTTCTGATGAGAGAAATTTCAAGCTGCCCAGATTTGTAATGTAGCAATCCATCCTGGATTCTAAGTTCTTTCTCACTTCCTCTACCTATGCCAAATTGCATTGATTCTACTCTACCAACATCTCTATTCTCTGTCTTTTTTTTCTCTCATCAACTTACTGCCACTGTAGTTCACATGTTTTCTCCAAACCCATCACAAGAGGAAGACTTCTGGCTGTTGTTCTTGCAGTGTGGTGATTTTCTTCTTTTAAAATATAATATGATGGTTCTCTCTGGGAGAAGGAGGTTTCTCGGGAAGGTTTTCTGAAGGCAGCCTTAGTTGCAGTTGAAAGTAATAATCACCTCAAAACACAGCCAGGTGATAAAAGTTCAGATCTTTTATTGTCTCCAATATAACCCGGTTAGCTTAGAGGCCTATCTCTCTGCTTGGTTCTAAGAGCTCTTGCAGCTTTGTCCTTTGCTTCTGCCTCTGCTTTCTTCAGCCTCCAGAGCCAGCACCACGTTGAATCTGTCTTGCCTCTGAGAGAGGGCTTCTGGCTCTCAATCTCCCAGAGTGCTTTGTGTCTGTCCCAGCGTACTCCTATCCAATCTAATTCAGCTGAACTCTCCTGACTGGGCTCACTGAAGCTCTATTTATGCTCCTTCTAGAGAGAGGGATTGTGGGATGCGAGAGAGAGGGATTATGGGTTTCTTTCCAGAGTGCTCTCTGGCCCTAAGAGCTTTAAGGGAGGTGTGAATTCACAAAGTTACACAGTTTATTGTATACTCCCATACTTGTGAACTCCAATGAGTACTAGTGTGAACACAAGTATTGTGTCAATTAGTTCTACTTAGAACCTTGTTTCAGGTTCTGGCCCAAAACATCCCCTTATAAGATCAGATCAATAATCTATCAACTCTAATGAGTTAGCAGTTTATAAAGATTCCAACACTGCAGCCAGCTTTATATAAATGAGAATGTTTGGGGGGATACCAATAACGTTATTAGATTCTGATGCCCAATTTCCTGACCCTTTAAACTTAAATGGAAGATTTTCTGGTAACCTAGTGGCCCCACCAAAAAAAATTCATATGCAAAAACTTATGTTTCTGAAGATAAATTTGTTTGGAAGAAATTTTGAGATGCAGTTGAATGACTCTTAGTTCCATTAAAAATACACAAACATGACTACTACTCAGGCATTTACACTTGGAGGAGTCATAGTTCATTAGGCCTGAGAGAGTCTGGATTTGTGCTTCTTTTTGAGCCCATGGTATGTAATGCCAATATCTGAGAATGAAATCATTCCAAAAGAAAAGATTTGTCAACTTCTACAAAAAAACCCCTCCTCTCACATAGGCTATGATATTTCTAATAGTTTTCCCCACTTTTAGGAGCTATGGATCAGAAGTCCTGAGGCAACGATTGGCTATAATAGAAATGGCTGAACTCAGGATTGGAATAATTGATCTTGGGCTTTTACAAGTCTTTGGGCTAGTATCTTTGTGAACTCAGAGGACTACTATTCCACTCTGACGAACATACATCTAGTGATAGTGCCTTGGAAGTTTGAACAAGAAGCCTAATGTTTAAGGTATTTAAGATGAATTAAATGTACCTATTTTAGTCACCGAAAATGAACAAAAAGCTGGTATCTGGTCTATTTGAATGAATGCACTCTCCCATAGTATTTGACGTATTTAGGACATGTACATGATAGCTGTTACCATAATAAGAACCATAAGAGGAAAGATAGTTTTCCTTGATAATTTTTATCAAGGAACACTCCTAAAGTTAAGAATCATACATGACCATAATAGCAAAAACTGAGACAACTATCAAATATTGATGGAAAATATTGGAAATTTACATGAATATACATTGAGTAGAAAACTATAATGTTAGTTTAATCTAAATGCCTATTGGATGGGAAGTTTAAATTTCTCAGATTAGAATCCTTTGCTTTCACTATGTTTATTTGTCTCACATGGACCAACGTAAAAATAGTTTCTTTCTTTGTGCATTACTTTCATTGGCTCTCATTTCCTTGTCAGACTTCATGGATTTACTTTTTATAATTGTTCTCTTTTCTCCTGTGTGTGTTTAATTGTTACTTTTCCCAGCTCAGTTGATTGTGGTGCCTAATCATCCCCTCAACTTTTAAGTGGTATGAATTTTTAATATCCATTTCCAAGAAGAATTATGGTCTTTTCACCCTCTTTCTTAATTCTTACATCTTCTAGAATTCTTTAAAATCTATTTCTAGGAATGCTAAATCTAGAAAGAAGGAGCAGTATGTAGTAGGAAATGAACCTTAGCTCTAGAACTTTAATCCAAGCTTCAGTTTTGTATCTATTCTCTCATTACTTATCTATTTTGATGTCATATAATCTTGCCTTTGAATTTATGAATCTCTTTTTCTCTCCTTTCAGAGTTATACTTTCCCAGTTAACTAGTTATTTCCTTATCCCCATATGAGGAGTGAGCTTAGAGATGCATTATTCCATTTTATAGAATTTGATCTCCAGAATTTTCTGTTTCTTACTATTTGTTTTCAAGACCTCTTTCTCTCTTAATCACCTCTCTTCTCAAGGGTCACAATGTTTCACATATTTCTCCTTAAGACGTAATCTTTTTATTGTCCTAACACTTATAATATTGATTTATTAATGAGGGAATAAAATATTAATTTGCCTTCTCCAACTCTCCTTATTTTTCCCCAGTGTCTTAGATCTTTTAGTCCATTAGTATTTTATTTGACTTCACATCTTACAGAAGATGTATGAAGTTCTTAAAAAGGGAAAAATCAAATAGCAAATTGATAAAATTCTCCTAGCCCACATTTATATCCTTGTTTAGCCTTAGCCAAATATAATAGTACATATGGGCTCTTAGCTAATATCTCAATTTACACTAATGCTGAGGAGCATTTTTAAGATCATGCCTACTGTATTCCCTCAAGTCTCTAATAGTAGTCTTTTAAGATTTGGGCCTGCAAAAGTCTCTAGTGGAAGTCTTCTTGCTATGATTATTGGATTATTGTTTAGTTAGCAAGACTCAGTTATCATTTAGAAAGAGAGTATTTGCTTAAGTGATATAGCAAGGAAAATTAATACAAAATATCTTCCCAAAGTCTATGATGTATTCTCTCACAAGGGAGAAAGCAGTTCCAGAGAGTAGATGTATCACAATGCTAACTCATAGTTCCTGGAAGGGCTTCTTATGGAGTCTTCAAGATATTCCTCTTAAATATGGCATTGATATCTGATGCATTCTTTGTGAGCCTTGAATCTGAGATAACTTTGCCCTTGGTTTCTGATGTAAATGCTATTGCCCAAGAATGCTTTAGGGGTTCCCATCGAAAAATTGCAAACTAAGAACTGGGGACCCATTTCTCCTTAATTTTATCCTCACTTATTTCAAATATCTTTGTTACTAAGTAAGCAGCCAACCTATGTGAGAATCCAACCCTATGTGACCCCCAAATTTACATGCAGGGATCTATATGTGACACCTTTTTAGAATGGCATGAAATACAAAGAGAAATGGGCCAGCAAGTCCCTGAAACTCCAAGTCTATGAATGCAAGTTGAAGAGGAAATCCAGAGGGGAGCTGCATGTAAAGATAATTTGGGGCATCTTTCGCATTTCCGTGGATTCACTGGAAAGGTTCTTCATCCAAGTTCTTGTTCTTGGAAAACTTAGCACAAAGATTTCCTAGAGAAGAATAAGCATTTTGGGTTTCTTGTTTTAGATTATAGTTGTCTGGTTTTTTGCTCATTTTAATATTTAAGAACTAAAATCTTTTAACTACGGATAGAATGGATTTTAAATTCCTAAATCAAATTTCTAAATATTGCTGCTTAGCAATTTACCTAGAGCACATTCTGAAAACAAATAAATGTCTTTTCTCTTTCTTTTTTACTCTTAAACAGACCTATACTATTTGCTTTATTGTGACATGAATCTAGCTAGTCTTTCTGAGATATTATGGACTGCTTTAAAGAATTGACTCAAATTTCTCAATCCCTTTGGGGAGCCCCACATCTTTTGGATATTTTCCTTTTTAATTAGCCTCTTTTTATCCTAGTTAGAGGTCAGTTAAAAACTGGATTTTTATATGCTATTGCAGGAATCCTTTGGGGAAATTTCATGTGTTTATGGTGAAGAGAGGCAGGGGAAATTTATGTCTAGACCTCTAGGGGGAACTGTGTGTGTGTGTGTGTGTGTGTGTGTGTGTGTGTGTGTGTGAAAAGAATTTCTGGAGACATCTTTGTGTGCTCTATCTGGAAAGGGACAAATGGAATTATTTCATTGAGACCTTTAGTTCAATGAAGTATTGTGATGAAAAAATCATACAGGTTTTTTTTTTTTTTTTTAACCTGAGACAACTTGTTTCCTCTTTCAAGAATGAGGGGTTGATTTCCAGTCAACTTCAGGTTCCTAGTTCCTATGAAGAGAGATCCACATTCTCTGGGAAGTCTATGGGGACTAGACTCTCCCACCAAAGGAATAAGTTTGATTTTCTTTTCCTTTTACTTCTTGTCTTTAGGTTAGGGAAGGCTTAGAAAGTGTAAAGGGTTGAAACTCTGAATAGGTACATTTGAATCAGACAACTGAGCACTTAAGGCTAATTACCTATTGGATAAAAACTCTATTAGCATGTTTGGAATTTTTCTTCTCACAGTTAATGCTAGCTCAATGCTTGGGGTTAGGAGAATCATAGGAGGGATTAGTGGGTAGAGAGAGACAAGCCAGAGTCATTTTGGAGAAGGACATGGAGAAGGGAGGTCGGTGGGGAGCATGTGGCAGTTTTGTCAATCTCCTTCACTTCTCTCCCTAAAGACTAAGGACTTTTGCTTATCCTGACTCCGGCTGATTCTGAGGCCTCCAGGGAGCTAACCTGGACTTCATAAGAAAACACTAAGATATTTGAGAAATTCATAAATTGTTGTGATTTTTTTTATGACTTTTTAGTACAAAGCACTAGGAAAGAATCACAAGATCATAGGAGGCCTGAAAAGAATCTAAAGACCATTAGGTTCAATGGCCTTATTTTGTATATTAGGAAACAGACCTTTAAAAGTTTAAGTAACTTGATTAAAGTCACATAGGTAGTTTGTCACAGAGATAAGTTATTAGAGAATTATCCAAGATTCAGGACTAGGGACTTTGACAACTTCAGCTGATTTGGTGAGAGCACAAATGTTTACCTGGAGTGGGGGGGAGAGGGAGGAGGTGGAGAATAAAGGTATAAAATCTATATTATTCTGAGCTTACATATTTATAATTGCAAACACAGAAGGTTCAGGAGACTGTATAATAATAATAATTATTGTTTATTTTTCATTCTCAAAGATGACTGTGATATCAAGGAGATGATGCCCTGACATGCAAGTGAATTGGATTTAAATAAGGCAAGGTAACCTGTCTTACTTTCTTCTTCAGAGTCATCTAAGTCTAGTGGCCAGATATTGGTCGGGACTATTGGAGATAGCCTGAGATGCAATGAGAGACCCTGGCCTTTTTAAATGTCAGGCCTTTAACTGATCTCATTTTGACTGAGGCCACAGAAATAATCATTCAATCAAAAGTATAAAATAAGCATGAGAAATCCTTATTTAACTTGATAGAAATATGATGTTTTGATCATTGGATAAATTCAGATGAAAACATACAGGAAATATCTTGTAATTAGTTGAAAGAATCAGATCAAGTCCTGGGACTGTTTATCACAAGCCAGTTCAGAACCACATATTCTAGGACCAGACCAATCTATTGATAGAGGAGTACCAGACAAGTCCCTGAGAGGAAATTCCCTGATTTTCCCTGGAAAAGAACTTAGAAACTTTCTCTCTCTCTTCCATTACCCCTCTATTCATGGTAGTCTTGGACACTGGAGTGGTAGTGACTTTCACCAGAAAAAGCACCTTCAGATGAAAATGGGCAACAAATAAAGAGAATCTTGAACTTAGAGTCAGAAAGAATTCCTTTTGAATCTGCCTCAAACATTTACTAGAAATGTGACAAGTCATTTAATATCTCTGAAGTTACAGTTTCCTCATCCATAAATTTGGAATAGTAATAGTACTTATTCTATAAGTTAATTATAATGATCAAATGAGATAACTTGTTATCTCATTAACCTGGATGAAGAAATTTTGGTTTTTGGTGAGTCCTTGGAAATGCAAAAGATGTCCAAATTATCTCTATGTGCAGCTCCATTCTGGGTTTCCTCTTCCAACTTGCATTCACAGACTTATAGTCTCAGAGAATTTTTGGCCCATTTCTCTTTGTATTTCATGCCATTCTAATCAGGTCTCACATATAGATCCCTGCATGTCAATTTTGGGATCACATAGGGTTGGGTTCTCACATAGGGTGGCTACTTACTTATTACCATTATGTAAAGAGCTTTGCAAACTTTATAGCTCTACATAAATGCTACCTAATATTGTTGATATTTTAAAAAAGAACAGTTCCCTAATTCCCTAAAGATGGTGACAACTTTATAGTCAAAGATTTCTTTCTTTCTTTCCTTCCTTCTTTCTTTTCTCTCTCTCTGTCTTTGATTCTGTCTCTGTCTCTCTGTCTCTGTCTCTGTCCCTGTCTCTGTCTCTCTTCCCTACCCTGTGAAGAATTTAAAATCAGCCGCTAGGTGGCACTGCCACCCTATCATTAGATACAATGATGGGGAGCTCCTTATGCTTGCATTAGAAGAATCCAGATACAATTTGTGATACAATTTAGATACAATTCCCCTAATTTAGTTGTGAAATTTAGGGCAGGTTGAAAAAGATTTGTAGTGTTAGCATGAAAGGAACCCTATTTTGTATGGTTTTGCTTTCCTGCTTGAGTCCTTTGGCCTTGTAGGAGCATCCTCTACTTGCAGTTCAATTTAAATTTCGTTTCAAAAATATGTATTGCACACTTACAATGTGAAAAATTATTATGCCTTAAAGCATGCAAAAGAGGAGAAAACATGTCTTAAAACCTAGTACTAATTATCATAACCCATAATCTTCAAACCCAGAAACAGATTTTTAAAAAATTACATGCATATTTTACTGAACCAATCAATGCAATATATATAGATATAGATATATAAAACAACAACAACAAAAAGAACAAGAGTAGTTTCTTCAACAGCAAATTTCTTTATATCTTCATCTCATCAGATCATTTTTGAAATTAGAGTGTGGTGACATTTACTTCCTATAAAAGTGGGGGCATTATAAAGTGTTTTGAAACTGATCTCCATAAAAAAATAAAGTGTTTCTATTTAGATATAGAATATAATGTCAACACACTTGCAGTTCTTTATAAAATCAAGTCACACCTCCTCCAGGCTCTCCTCTTTGAGTTGTATTTAATTTTATTTCTAGTTTTAATATGAATTTGGCTTCTTCTTCTTTGCAAAAAATCTCTTGATTCTGAAAGTCTTGTGTGAAGACATGTTGAAAAAGTCACTGCTCTGTTTATACACTGTTTATACAATGACTGAACCAGCTGAAAAAGGACAGTGACAAATATCTTTATTCATTGGACTTCTAGGGTACTGTTTTAGGCAGGAGTTCATTTTCAACACTCCCCCACCTTTAATTGCTCATTTGTAAAGTGAAGGGTTTTCTCAGTTAATATTTGGATTATCTTGAAGTCTTGGATTTGGTGTACTATGTATATATGTAATGTATATATTTCATTGGTTATGACACTCATATCAAACTTTGACCTTGACCAAGGCAAACAGGTTCTTGCCCTGGAAGAGGCAACTTGGCATAAAAGAACTGGATTTTGTATCTGAACACTAGATTCAAATCCTGGCTGCCACCTCCTGACTTACCCAGGAAAAGGTAAATCTTTAAGTCTTAGTTTTTTTTTTTTTTTTAAATCTGTAATATTGTAGGAAGTGGGGGATAGGAAGGAGAGATTTAACTAGGTGACAGATGAGATCTACTTCATTTCTGTATCTCTTTCCTTTTTTTCACTGGGTCCCTCCTCTTGGCCCACTTATCTAACATCTGTAGAAAACTGATAATGGATGAGTGAAAAATAATGGAGATGAAGTTAAGCTTTAGAAGGTAAACATTCTAATTAGAATTTCCTTGATAAGATTTGGCACATTGTCTTTAGACACATAAAAATGATTTATAAATGATATGTAAATATACTTGTCAATTGCATAATACATTTTTGGAAAATCCTAATGAAGACTTCTCATTTATAAATGAAGGTAATAATATAATACCATAGCTAACTCACTCGTGGGGGCATGTAGGTGGCACAGTGCATAGAGCACCCTGAAAATCTGGCTTCATATGCTCGCTCACTGTGTGACACTGGGCAAATTATCTTATCCTCTTTTCCTCAGTTTATCATCTGTAAAATGAGCTGGAATGGACAGACCAGTCCAGTATTTCTCCCAAGAAAACTCTAAATGGGATCATCAAGAGTTGATTATGACTGAAAAACAACTAAAAATATACTCATGGGTTGTGAAAAATGTCTTGTAAACTATGAAACACTACAGGAAAGGGAGTCATTTATGTGAAGTCATCCCCATATAATGGAAAGATCCATAGAATATTATGAATGAGAGTGAGCTTCCAGATCATTTAGACCAGAGTATCAAACTCAAAATAAAAATGGGAGCCAGTTAACCAGACATAAGGACTGCTATGGGATATATGTTTACATACTTTTAAAATATAATCTTACTAAATAAATAAATTGTAATATTATCCAAAATTTATTGCTTTTTTATTCATTTTGTTAAATATTTCCAAATTCCATTTTAATATGGTTTGAACTACATCAGGAGTTTTGCAGACTTTTTAAGGGTTGTGGGTCTCATATTTGACAACTCCGTTTAAACCATTCTCCTCATTTCACAGAGGAGGAACTTGAAAGTCATAAATATGAATGACTTTACTAAGGTCATTCAGTTAGTACCTTAGCTCAGACTAGAAGATAGATCTCTGGTTTTATTTTTCACTACTCATTTTATAACAACATCAAGAGTCAGGGAGTACCAGTTCACATTCTGGCTTTTTGCCAGTAACTAGTTGTATGATCTTGGGCAAATCATATGTGTTTCCACATGTAAAAAATGATTGGGCTAAATGATCTCTAAGATCTCCATTAGTTCTGATGTCCCAAGGGAGTTTTATTAATGCTGGACAATTTCTCTGAGGCCATTCACACAAGTAAAGGACTCCCTTGGACCCACAGCTCTGCCCTTAGCAAGTAGATCCATGATATAGAAATGATAATTGGAAGAAACAGCTCTATGTTTCATTTCACTTAGAAGTCTTATTTTGCTCATTCAGCACAACACTGTAGTATGACTGTCTTGTTTTTGTTTATATTCTGTGGGTTGTTGCTCCCCCTTTCACTTAATTAGCTGATATGCAGACATAGCTGTAAAAATTTGAGCTTAAATGCATTCTGTAAGGTAATCTTGACTGGTTGAAACATTCCTATCTTTGGTGTTTTGATTAAAATGTGCAATCTTTCCCTGTGCTACAGCATGTCTGAAAATAATTGCACCTCTAGTGAGAAAGCAAATAGCATCCTCTCCTGCACAGCTCACGAGATAAATGCGTGCATCTGGTGAGTATCTGACAAGCCCTAAATAACAGATGAGCAGTGGTGTGGAAGAGGTCAAGGATGCTCCTGGGTGCTGCATCAATGACCTCTCTTTCCTGAGGAGTTTTATTTACCAGGAGTGGAGGGTAAAGGTGTTTCTTTTGAAGCTCTTCATTTTTTTTCCAGACTTATATCCTCCTCCAGAGGAAGGAAGGGGGGGGAAAGAAAACTAGCTAGCATCTTCCAGCAACTTTGCTTAGCTGTTAAAAGTATCTGAAATATAACCAGAAAGATCACTACAGAGATAGAAGTGTAACAAAAGCCTTTCCAATGAGGACAGAGGGAGAGAGAGAGGGGAAAAAGACTCTAGAAGGCAGCATGCTGTGATCAGGAGAATGAAAGATTTGAGAGTCAGGAAAACCGACTCCTAATTAGTTGTGTGACTTTGGGCAAATCACTTTCCATTTGCATCTGTTCAATATGGGTATTGGACTGAGAAATTCTACACATCAATGTAATATGTTTTCTTCAGCTATGCATTTCTAGGACTCTGGATTCTGGGAGGTTTGAATCTTCATTGATCTATGTGCCATGTGTGCCTAGTATTTGGGGAAATAAAAAGATGGTGGGGTGAAAATGATTGTAGATTATACTGACTGTAAGAAAGTGTGAGATATTCTTTGCCCGTTCCCTTAAATATAGAGATGGGGAGTAGATTTGTTAATTGATTAGATGCTATTTAAACATTCTTTTGGGCAGCCAGAGGGTCAAATGCTTAAGTGTGCTGACTTTGAGTTCAAATCTGTGACCAGTCACTTAGTCCTGTTTGCTTCAGTTCCCCATTTGTAAAATGATTTGGAAAAGGAAATGGCAAACTACTCCATTTTCACAAAGAGTTGTACATCACTGCAATCTGGATGATTCTCTTTTTTTCCTTGTAACCATTCATGACTGACTAGTTCATAGAGTCCATTTATCACCTCTTTGCAGAAATCCATATGGAACTTGAGGCACTACATAAAGAAGAAAGCAGCTCTTTTGCTTCTTTGCCCCAATTATGACTTTTCTCATATAGGAGCAAAGAATTACAACTTGGAACATGGCATTATACAGTTAGCACAAGCTTCCTTCATGTGACTGTAAATCATATAAATTTCTTTTCCCTTAAAATTTGTGACATGGTAGGTTAATAGTCTTGTTAACTCTCTCAAGTGGAATTCTGAATGCAAAGCTATTTTTCATCTTCTAGTATTCTTCTGATCTCAGGAGAATCCAACTCCCTCATTTTATGGATAAAGATGAGGCCCTAAGTGGGGAAATGACTTGCTGAGAATTGCATAGATATTAAGGAGTAGAGTTGAGATCAGAATGCAAGTCTTCACTTTTAGTCTTAATCACATTCTTTTCCTAACTAACTATAGAGAAAAAGAATAATTTTTTTAAGTACTATGTGCCAGACACTGTGCTAAACCCTTTACAAATATTATGTAATTTAATTCTTACAACCACCCTACAAAGTAGATACTATTTTATAGTTGAGCAAATTGAAACAAACAGAGGTATATTCTAAAATTCAGTGATGCTAAGTCTCTGTTCCTCCTCACACAAGACAATTCATCTCTGGTTGAATCCCATGCCTGAAATTTTTTCCCTCTCCATGTACTCCTCCTGAATTTCCTATGTTCCTTCAAGTCTCAGCTGAAATCATACCTTCTGCAAAAAATCTTTCTCAGTCTCCTTATACTAGTGACTTAACATTGAGATTATCTCCAATTTATACATCATCTTTGTCTTGATGTCTATTCTTTCATTAGATTGCAAGGTCCTTGAAAGGCAGAAACTATCTTTTGTCTATTTTCCCTTATAACTGTTGTTTAGATAGGTATTTAAGAAATGCTGATTGATTTATCTAGGATACCAACTATTAGTCATATTTGTTCATTTTCTCCAAACTACTTATAGTAGTTTTGCTATCTGCAAATCTGACATATAGGCATTTAACAAACCATCAATAAATATTTGAAAAAAACACTGTTTTGCTATAGGTAGTATCTTCATCTTTTCTACAAAAATAGTATGAAATATTTTATCAAGTCTTGCTAGAATCTAGACAAACTATTTTTATCAGGTATTTCTAAAGTCCACTGAACATGTCTGGAATAAAAGGTCAGTCAGTGAAAGGGGAAAGATATAAAAAGAAGAAGGGAATGTAGCCAATATTCCATTATTTTCTTTGGCTCTGAAGAAGTTTTTTGCTGTAAGTTTTGCATTCTTTAGGCAGAAAAGATTTTTTTGACCAATATTCTATTTTAGCTTTGCTTTTTTGAGCAGCTTTAGAGGACTGAAAATTTTGCTCTCTTGCCACTGAAGCTAGTCAGGGTTGAGTGAAGTGAGAATTGAGATACTCCTTGAAAGGTTTTAGAGGGCCTTGCAGAAGGGTAAAGTCTATAAGTCTAGAATCAATGAGAATAGGCAAAGTAAAAGGTGAACAAACTAGATCAAATTTGGTATAGATGGGATTGGCTGGGCTATAAACCATAAACAGAACAAGATCAAGAGGTAACAACAATGTTGTTCTCTCACCCTTACTTCCAAGGAAATCTCAGTGAGTTACAGTACTTGCCACCTCCTTTCCTTGATGTCTCTTTTCTAAGAACTGTGGTCAGCATGAGAAAAGGGGATTCTATGTGTAAGGAAGATGAGAAGAATAAATTCTGCTGCTGCAAATACTGTAAATTTCTATTCAAAATAGAATAACTGGTATTTAAGTAGGCTTTAAGGGATGCAAAGCATTTACATGTCAGATTGCAATTCATTTAATCCTTATAACAACACTGCCATAAATGCTATTTTATCTCCATTTTACAGATGAGTAGACTGAGACATAGAGGGGTTAAGTACACGCCCAGGGTCATTTCTTGTACTATATTAGTATTCCTTCATATTCATAAACTATATGTAGCCATTCCCTAAATGATGGGTACCCCTTGAGTTTCCAGTTTGTTACTTTTTAAAAATGCACATGGATCCTTTTCTTCTTTCATATATGTCTTTAAAGGATATAAATCTTATAGCGATATCACTAGGTCAGAAAGGATGAACAGTACACTAACAATTCTGGCACAGTTTCAAACAGCTTTACAGAATAGGTCAACCAGGTAATTTTTATTCACCTTTTTCAAATCAAATGTATATCACCAGGCAATTTTCAAAGGAAACTATCCAAGTTATCAATAGACACATGGAAAAAACACTCCATATCACTCTTCATTGGAGAAATATAAATTAAAGCTCAAATTTTTACAGCTATGTCTGCATATCAGCTAATTAAGTGAAACAACAACCCACAGGATATAAACAAAAACAAGACAGTCAAACTACAATGTTGTGGTGAATGAGCAAAATAATTGTAAAATTCTCATCTTGAGAATTTCACCAAGTTGAAGGAGTCCCAACTCCATAGGAGAGAGACTTAAGAATTTCTTTAAGTAACCCAGAATAGAAAGGGAAAGGTAATTCAAAACTATCACTAACTTGATAACCTTTTAGGGAAAACTAGTCCATATCACACCAAGGTTCTATCATACTAAGGTTCTAGCATACCAGATATCTCTGAAATTGTCCTTTATCTTCTTTTTTTTTTTTTTTTTTTTTTTTTTTTGCTGAGGCAACTGTGGTTTAGTGACTTGCCCAAGATCACACAACTAGGAAGTAAGTGTCTGAGGTCAAATTTGAACTTAGCTCCTTCAGGGCTGATGATCTATCCACTGCACCAACTAACTGCCCCTCCTTTATCATTTTTTATACTATATTAGTATCCCTTCATATTCATAAACTATATGTAGCCATTCCCTAAATGATAGGTACCCCTTGAGTTTCCAGTTTGTTTGTTTTTTTTTAAATGCATATGGATCCTTTTCTTCTTTCATCTAATAGTGATATTACTGGGTCGGAAAGGATGAACAGTACGCTAAACAATTCTGGCACAGTTTCAAACGGCTTTACAGAATAGGTTAACCAGGTAATTTTTATTTACTTTTTTCAAATCAAAGGATATGAAGTAGAATTTCAAAATTGCTTTAATTTATATTTCTCCAATGAAAAGTGATATGGAATATTTTTCCATGTGTCCATTGATAACTTGGACAGTTTCCTTTGAAAATTGCCTGATGATATACATTGATCAATTATAAATTTGGGAATGGATTTAATTTTTCATAAATTAAAATAAGTTCTTTATATATTTTGGAATGTGAGCTTTATAAGAACATTTGAAGTAATAATTCTCCCTCTTCCAGTTTCTCATTTTCCCTTTATCTGCATTGATTTTATTTCTGAAAAACTTTAATTTTATGCAAATAAAATTGTCCTTTTGTGATCTTCTTTATCCTTTATTTGGTTTATAAATTCTTCTCTTAGTTATTGATCTGAAAGCTAATTTCTTTTTTGCTGCTCTAATTTGTTTATATTGTCATCTTTCATGACCAAACCACATATCCATTTGAAAATCATTTTGGTTTATAGTATGAAATATTGATCTATGCCTAGTTTTTGCCAAGTTGTTTTCCAGTTTTCTCAGCAGTTCCTATAGAATAGTTAAAATTCTTGGGGTTTTTAAAAACTATTTTATCATGCTTGTTTCCTTCCATATACTGTTTCTATTCTATTTCAGTAATTGACTCCTCTATCAGTACAATTTATTTTGATGATTACTTTTGTGGTATATTTTGTGGCCCTATAGTACTAGTCCTCTTCCTTTCTCATTTTTATTATTTATTTTCATTATTTTCCTTGAGATTCTTGCCTTTTTGTTCCTTCAGATTAATACTGTTAATATTTTTTCTAGATTTATAATTTTCTAGATTTATAAAGCAGTTTGATTCATATGGTATTGAATAAGTAAATCAATTTAGGTCATATTGTCATTGCTCTTATATTGTCTTGGCTTGCCTATGAGCAATTAATATCTCTTCACTATATAGGTTTGCTTTTATTCGTATATAGAGTGTTTTCTGGCTACATTCATATAATTTTTCTGTTTTTGGGGGGCATATTTGATACATGCTGTAGTTATTTAAAAATAGGATTTCTCTTCCTATCCTTTCTTGCTGGGTAACATGTAGTAATGCTGATGACTTATGTGAATTTATTTTCTATCTTGTGACTTTGATGAAGTTATTATTTCAATTAATTTTTGATGGAGTCTAGATTTCTCTAAATAAACCATTATATCATCTGCAAAAAGTGATCATTTTGTTTCTTCTTTGCCTATGCTTATTCCCTCAATTTCTTTTTCATGGCTTATTGTTTCATGTTTTATAGTTGGCACTTCTAGCACTATATCAAATAACAATGGTAATAATGGCCATATCTGGTCTATTTTGCTCTTATTAGAAAGGCCTCTACTTTAATCTCCACTATACATAATGCTGACTCTTGTTTTTAGATAGATATTATTTATCATAATAAGGAAAGATACATTCCTGCCCTAAGTTTTCAAGTATTTTTCCTAAATATGAATGGATATTGGAGCATTTCAAAAGCTTTTTCAAAAGATTTTCAAAAGATCTATTGGTATAATCTTACATTTGTTGTTCTAATTATTAGTATGTCTTATATTGATAATTGTCTTAATATTGAACCAACCTAGCATTTGTGATAAAAATCCAATCCAGAGAGAGCACATTTTTTTTTATATGTTGGTATTACCTCCTTGTTAACATCTTTTTGCATAAATATTCATCTGGAAACTTGTCTTTGATTGTCTTTCTCTGTTTTAATTCTCCTTTATTTAGTTGTCAAGATCATAATTGTATTATAGAAGATTTCACTTATCAATTTATGTGGTTCTGTGTTTTTGGAGAAAAGAACTCATTGATTGCTTGATCAGTTTCTTTATTACCTATTCTGATAATCTGAGTAATTCATATTTTAAAAATATTCATTCATTTCACTTAAAATTACTGATTTTATTGAATTGAATTAATGAATAAAACTATGATATTAAAAGAGATAGATAAACCATTACCTAATTTTTTTAAAAGAAGAAAAGCAAATCACTAGCATCAGAAGTAAAAAAAAAAAAGTAGAATACTATTATGTTAGAAGAAATGATGATGAGGATAGATTCAAGAGAAATCTGAGGAGACCTTTATGAATTGAGACAGTGTGAAGTAAGCAAAACCAGAACAATTTACAAAATAACAATAACATTGTAAAGACAAGCAACTTTGAAACTGAAATAAGAATTCTGGTTAATGATCATTATTATAGAGGATTGATGATAAAACATGATTCCTAATAGAAAGGTGATGAACTCAGTAACAATACACACGTACACAGAGTATGAAAATTTGTTGTGAGAATTTATTTTTCTTTACTGTGCACATTTGTTACAAAAATTTTACCTCACCCCCTTTTAAATGGCAGTGAAGTAAAGGGATGACAGGAGAGGGAGAGAACAGATTTTTATAATTGAAAAAATAGAAAAAATTCCATACATATGGAATTAATACAAATATATAAAACTAAGAATTATTCCCCAGTATATAAGTTGGCAAATAATATAAATAAGCACTTCTCAAAAAAAAATCACAACTGTTATCACCCTTTAAACATTACACTAATAATAAAAGAAATGCAAATGAAAACAACTCAGATATTATACCTCACAACCAGCAAAATGGCAAAAATAAGAAAACATAGGAATAATGAATTTCAGAAAGCCTGGGGGATACTAATATATCATTGGCTGAACTATGAATTGGTAACCCCATTCTGAAAAAGAATTTGGAATTATGTTAAAAAAAAAACCCACCTAAAGATAATGACTAAAATTTCCATTGCCTTTTGGTCCAGGGATTCTACAATACACCTGAGGCAGATCAAAAATGGAAAGCAAGTTCTCATAGACACCAAAAGATTCCCTTAAAGAAGTATTTGCTTTGTTATTCTTTGTTTTGTTTGACTTTTTTTGTGACGATAAAGATTTGGGAAAAAGCAAGTTCGACTTAATTGAGGAATAGTTAAGCAAATATATATAGTGGAATATCCTTACATTATGAATATAATAAATAATAATAACAGTTAACATTTTATGCTGAGCATTATAGAGTTATTAGCTTATTGGAAACTCTTGACAGCCCGATGAGATAGGTGTTATTATTGTTATTCCCATTTTACAGGTGATGAAAGTAAGGCAGATAGAGGTTAAGTGAATTACCCAGTGTTTTTAGATTTAACTTAGGTCCCAGATCTCTATCCAGTGTTTCACCTACATGCTATTAGAGGTAGCATGATATAGTGGGGGCAGAGCCAGTCTTGTAGCCAGTAAATCCTGTGTTAAAGTCCTGCCTCTGATATATTTTGACTGTCACTCCAGCCAGACAAGCCATTTAGCCTTTCAGTAAGCACTTAGGAAAACTCATTGACTGTAAGTTGCAGATAAGGTTCTGACCAGGTTCTGACCTTATATTGGTAGAGGGAGTTTCATCCTTTAGGATTTCTCCATACTAATAATATCTCAGAGCTAGTTCCTCTGAATAGTTCCAAAATCATATCATGTAAACTTATGCAAAAGGAAGTAAAAAGAAGCAGGGAAACAACATACATAATGATACTAACAATGTAAATTGAAAGAACAAAACCCCAAACTAAATACTAGAATTATACAGAACAAAATTGGTCCCTGGCAAGAAAAAAAAATGTATCTCTTTTACTTCATTTCAGAGATATGAGGGCCATGGATATGGGATTCTGCATGCCTACATGGTCAATGTTTGTTAATTTTGCTAAAATTCTTCTCTTTTTTAAAAAAAAATTATTTTATAATGACTTTATATTGACAGAATCCATGCCAGGGTAATTTTTTTTAACAACATTCTCCCTTGCACTCGCTTCTGTTCCGATTTTTCCCCTCCCTCCCTCCACTCCCTCCCCTAGATGGCAAGCAGTCCTATATATGTTAGATATGTTGCAATATATCCTTGATACAATATATGTTTGCAGAACCGAACAGTTCTCTTGTTGCACAAGGAGAATTGGATTCAGAAGATAAAAATAACCCAGGAAGAAAAACAAAAATGCAAATAGTTCACATTCGTTTCCCAGTGTTCTTTCTTTGGGTGTCGCTGCTTCTGTCCATCATTGATCAATTGGAACTGAGTTAGAGCTCTTTGTCAAAGAAATTCACTTCCATCAGAATACATCCTCATACAGTATCGTTGTTGAAGTATATAATGATCTCCTGGTTCTGCTCATTTCACTTAGCATCAGTGCATGCTCTCTATATTCATCCTACTGGTCATTTCTTACAGAACAATAATATTCCATAACATTCATATATCACAATTTACCCAGCCATTCTCCAAATGATGGGCATCCATTCAATTTCCAGTTTCTAGCCACTACAAACAGGGCTGCCACAAACATTTTGGCACATACAGGTCCCTTTCCCTTCTTTAGTATTTCTTTGGGATATAAGCCCAGAAGTAACACTGCTGGATCAAAGGGTATGCACAGTTTGATAACTTTTTGGGCATAATTCCAGATTGCTCTTCAGAATGGTTGGATTCATTCACAACTCCACCAACAATGCATCAGTGTCCCAGTTAAAATTCTTCTCTTAACCTAATTTAAATTCATTTAGATTTTTTGGGCCACAGAGGGAAAAGGACATATTCAGAAGTGACTGTGAAATAAACTCAAAAGGTTCAAGAAACAATCTATAAATTTTGCAGAATAAAGGTAAAATGGCTTTATTTGCAGGTCATCTTATAGTTGGGCCATTATAGTAATTTTCCTCAATTTGTTCTTTTAACAGATGCTGAAGGATGAGAACTAAAGTATCCAAGTAGACAGAATGAACAGCTGTTGTTTGTCTAAGTCTCTTCCTAAAACCATTATAGAATGGGAATGAGCCATTATGATTCATTGGAGCCTTAATGAAAAGTGTTGAGACATGAATGTATTCAAGTACCTCTACTATATGGTTTTTTTTTTAAGGAAGCTTTATTTTTTGTTTGTTTGTTTGTTTGTTTGTTTTGGTTGTAGAGGAATTTGTGAAATTAATGCCTGTCTGCTTAAATTTTATTAAAAGTTAGTGGTTTTTTTAATACAAATTCCTGGATGGCTTATATAATATCTGACAGTTTTTTTTTTCCCCACTTGCTCTTAAAGTCTTGCACTTTCATCAGCAAATTGCCACCTGCTACCTTTTTAGAGTAACTTGCTTGTAGGAAATTTGTTGCTTGCCCTAAAAAGAAAATTTACATAAGCATCTACAGCCTAAAAACCTTCTTAAAGCAGCAAACTTAAACCTGAAATATCAGCTTAGAGAAGAGTAGGTTATCAAAGGGAAATGAGTCAGACAGTAGACAGTAGACTAAGTTCATCTATACTTAGTTGGTAAATAGGCTCCTATCTTTCCTTTTTTTCCCCAAATCAAAATTTTTCTTGTCTGTTTATCCTTTCCTTTCCTTTCACCTTCCTTTCCTTCAGTAGAAGTGGTTCTCATCATCCTTGTGAGGCTAATTTCTTCTACCAATGCCCTTGATTCCATCAATTCAATAATTAAATTATATAAACTTGCTGAAATGCAACTCCTTGATAGACTCTGTGGATAAAGATGAAAAAAATGATCCAGTCATCAAGAATACAGATAAGCATGACACAAAATAGAATGTGTTGACCAACAACTTGCTATGGGGTATTTGATGGGAGTATGATCTCTTTCATTTGGTGGATAGGAGAACAATTTCCAAACTCGAGGAGTGGAAGGAAATCTTTCAGGCATAGGCTTATAGACAGAAGTAGGAAATACCAGCCCAAATTGTTTAGAACACAAAAGTAAGAAGGAGAGAAATTAGACAGTCAATAAACATTTATTAAGTGCCTACCACATGCCAGATACTATGTTAATTGCTGGAGTAACAAAGAAAGGCAAAAAACAGTTTGTGCTTTCAAGCAGTTCACAGTCTAATGGAGACAATATGGATACCAACCTTATACAAAGCCATATCCCAGAAAGAAAAATTGGAAATAATCAAGAGAGAGAGAAAAGATGTTTGAATTAAGAGGGATTGGAAAAGAATTTCTGTACAAAGTAGAAAGTAGCTGGGACTTGAAGAAAGCCTGGGAAACCCAGAAGAAGAATGATGAAGGAGAGGATTCCAGGTACTGGGGAAAATTAGTGAAATGCCTGAGATAGGTAATAGAATTTTCTGTCCAAAAAATAGTAGAAAATAGCAATATCATGAGATCACAGAGTACATAGATGGATGTAAAATTTAGGAAGACTTGAAAGATGGAATGCAGCAGGTTATGTAGGGCTTTGACTATCAAACAGAGGATTTCATATTTGATCCTTGAGGTGATAATTGGAGTTGAGTTAGGTGGTGAGGTGAAGATAAAGCAATTACATGACTAAAACTGCACTTTAGTCTAGATTAGAGAAAAATAAATTTTTTTGGTGGGGTTTTATCTTTTAGGCAATTGGAAGCTACTTAAGTTTGGGGGCAAGAAATTAAGAGGGGAAAAGAGCAGCAAAGAAGGCAATGCAGTTGTCCACATAGGCTGCGTTGAGAATGTTGGCAGTATGACTAGAAAAAAAAGAGTACAAGATGTGAAATACATCAAAGAGACAGAAGTGGGAGGTTAGGCAATGATTTGGAAAGTGAGGAAAAATCAAAGATGATTCAATTGATCACTCTAAGGCCTCTGATAGTTCCTTCAAAAGAAATATGGAAGTTGTAAAGAGAAGAAACTTATGGGAAGTGGTAGAGGGAGTAGATAATGAATTAAATTTTGGAGATAATTTTGAAGTATTCAGGGGCACCTCGAATACCCAAAAATGACTAGCAAAATTTAGAACTCAAGTGAAGTTTGGGCTTGCATATAAAGATTTGGAAGTTTATTTATATAGAAGTGATAATTACTCTATCACTATAAATTGATTTCCTATCCCCATGCATCTTCAATTTAGGATTTTCCCTTCTATTATTTATCTTTGCCTATAAGCATGGTCATACCTCTCCCTTTACCAAAAGAAAAAAAGAACTTTTCGTTATATGCTTCTTGTGCTGATTTGTTAAATAGGAAACACTCTAATGAGGTCTCACAAATAATGAATAGTATTAAATGTATTCCTCTTGGTCAATGAGTGGCAATGGAAGGAAAGGAAAAAGGAAGGAGAAAACTTTTAACTTCCCCCATCAATTCTTCCAAGCTCTGAGGTCTCTTCCTGGGACTCTTTCCTGAGGTCAATTCTTAATTGTGTTTGAGCTGTTCTTTGAACCCTGATATCAGCTTAGTTTTTTTTTTTAAACCTTAATTGTAAAGCAGGATTTCTTCAATGAGATGACTCACCTCTACCTTATGGAATTAAATTAAAATTTACATAATTGCTATATATGTCCTAACCAGATTATAAATATTTGTCCCACAGTCACCAAACAATTTAAGGAATCAAGGTCTCCCACCTATCAATTTCAAAGTCCCCATATCAGTCACACAATTCCACATTATATTTTTTCCATCTGTATAATCTTTACCTATCATTAAACATAATGTGATCCCCTTTTCTAAAATGATACTTATTCTGTTGTTTCTCCTTTGGTGAAAGGAGATACAGTCCAAGTACAGTAGAAAGAAATTCCACATTATGTGAATTTGGGCAAATTCACTTTGCTTATTTGAACTTAATTTCCCAATTTGTAAAATTGGGATGATAGTAATAATTGTACTTACTTCCCAGGGTTGTTGTGAATAAAGTGCTTTGTAAACCTTAAAACTTCATATAAATGTGAGCTATAATCTGCTAATTTTTGATACCCATTTTTGCTTACACTGCCTTCATTGTCTATTGGCAGTACTATATTTAGAGATACCAAACATAAATGAAAGAAATGCCATAGTAATATTTTCCCTAGACTTGAACATTACTGAAGCTAATACAAAAAGCATCCTATGTAGCACTATTCACATATAGGAGAAGTATCTCTTCTCCACTTCCATTCCTCTCCCCTCTAATAATCTACACAATATATAGTCTACTATTAAGTCTCCTTTTTTCCCTTATTCTATGATTCAAAAATCATAAAAGCATTAAAGAGGCATTGCTTTTTAAAAAGTTATATTTTTATGACATTCATATTTTATTGTTCTATTAATGTATTCCATTGATAAAATTTCTACTCATCTTCCTCTTCTCTTCACCTTCAAACTTTTAGAAATAGAAGTCTACATATACTATCACTGCTTCCTCACCACTTGCTTCTTCCTCATCTCTTTCCAAATGGCTTTTTCCAAAGTTATTAATGTTAATATATGATTTATTATTTTTTTTCAGATCTCAAAAGTCCCAACCTTTTTATAGTATTCAATATTACTTTGTCCAAGTGTCATGCCAAATGCAAATATTTGGAAAGTTGTGCTGCTATGGCAGTCTAAGTAAACCTGAACTTTGGATGAAATAATAGAATCATATCATGTTGGAGCTAGAGGGGCCTTAGAGATCACTAATTCTCACCATTTTATGTACCATTGCTCTAACACTTAATTGTAGGCTCATTAAGTAATAAGCTTTCAGGGAGAAAAATATAAGATTTTATCTATTTTACCCTCATCTCATTTTTTTTCTATTTCAAGGGAAAACATTTTTCTAGAAGAAAATGAGATGGACCAGAGAGGGAATTATGGAGATTGAATGTGGATTATAGAATAGTATTTTCACTTTTATTGTTGTTTGTTTGCTTGATTTTTTCTTTCTCATTTTTTCCCTTTTGATCTGATTTTTCTTGCACAGCATGCTACATGTGGAAATATGTTTAGAAGAATTGTACATGTTTAACTTATATTGAATTACTTGCTGCCTAGGAGAGGGGGAATGTGGGGAGGGAGGGAAGAAAATTTAGAACATAAGGTTTTTCAAACTTTACTTTAACAGTTTTTTTGACTGTTGAAAGCTACCTTTACATGTATTTTGAAAAATAAAAAAGCTATTATTATAAAAAGATAAAAACACATTATATATTGTAGCATGAATATACCTTAATGCCCTGTTCACATTCAATATGGAAGGTGATTCTATATTTTTATTTCAAGTGTTTTAGAAAACTGGCCTAGGTTTTCCTTTAGAATTTGTGAGTTTTAAATTATTTTTCATAAGATACCTACTTCATGTGTTATGAGGCTTTGTAAATCTTGAAACACTGTACAGTTATGTGAGTTAATATTACTATGTGAATTATTATTATTCTGTCAAGTTGTTTCTCATAGTGGGAGAAGAGTAAAAGTTTTATTTTTTTCTCACACAGTCAAACAAACTGTTCTCCATTCCCATACTATATGTAAAATTGATGAAGTCTTCAAATTTTGTTCTGTCCCATCTATGTAACCAGACCCTTTTAAAAAATTGTCAAATAACTTTTATTAAAGAAATGTATTTAAATCTGGAGGAATGTGAAGGTAAGGGCTCACTCTTCTTCTTTTTTCTTTCCTTCTAATCTAGGTTTTAATTTTATTAAGAATCATAATTAACAGGCCAGTTCCAATGGTCTTGTGATAGAGAGAGCTATCTGTACCCAAAGAAAGGTCTGTGGGGACTGAGTATGAATCACAACAACATTACTTTTTGTTGTTTGCTTGCATTTTGTTTTCTTTCTCATTTTTTCCCTTTTTGATCTGATTGTTCTTTTAAAGTATGATAATTGTGGAAATATGTATAGAAGAACTGCACATGTTTAACATTTGATCATTTGCTGTCTATGGGAGGGGGTGGGGGAAAGGGACAGAAAAAAAATTTGGAACACACAGTTTTGCAAGGGTGAATGTTGAAAACTATCTATGCATATGTTTTGAAAATGAAAAGCTCCATATATGAAAATCCTATATCACTATTTCAACCAATCAATTATGACACTCATATAGGATGCATATGCCATCTTATAGGTATTCCACATCACAGTTAGGGGCATTGAAATAGTGTATCTGGCTCATACTCTTTTGACAGCTGCCTTTCATAAGTCTATACAAGACAAAGTGCTATTCGTTCATTAATTAGTGAAGTGTAATACTTCTTTTTACTCACCAGATGGTTCTCTATAGGCCAACAACATAGTAGTGTCATGAAGATTTTTCTACCATATGCAAGAAATCTTTTCTTCCCTCACTTCTCCATGTCATAATCCACCAGGCTAAGTCAATGAGTAGATTCAGAATATACTCCCCCCAACATACACCCCCCACTCATAACTCCACACACACATACATACACAGATCTCAATAGCTCTCAGAAGTTTGTATAGTTAATTCCTTCTCTCTACCACTACCAAATTGTACAACTGAGTTAATTAAATCAAAACCCAAACAAAACAAAACAGTAACCAGATTCATAATTTATCTTCCATATTATATGGCAAATGGCTAAAACCAGAAAAATCTATGTCTTGCTACTTCATTTTCCCATCTGGAATGTTTTTATCCTGTTGACCCTCTTTTTTTTCATTTATAGACTTTGTAACAGACATTCTATAGCCATATTAGAAATAGAAAAATGCTTGCCAGTACTCACCCCGTTTTTGTTATTGTACATAACAAAAAATAGTTCCTTCACTTCCTCAAATTAAAATGTCCTCCCACCAGTTGCCCCCAGTTTTCTCAGATTACCTTAGATCCATTCCATATATGTCATGTGTGTGTCTCTATGTATATGCATGTGTTGTGTTTAGGGGTGTGTGTGTGTGTGTGTGTGTGTGTGTGTGTGTATAGTGGCTTTTTAATTTTTTTCTCTCATTAGAATGTGAGCTCCTTGAGGCCAGAGGCTGTCTTTTGTTTGTATCCTTATGCTTGGCACATAGTAAATACTTAATAAATACTTGTTGACTTCATTTGACTTTGAAGAATTGGAGGAAACAGTCAGGAAAGACTCTCCTTAGAGTCAGGGATTCATACTAGATGGAAAACAAAGGAAACATGATAGGAGTAGTCTAGCCTTCTTTCTGATGAGGTTTTTGAAAGATGATATTTTCTGTTACTATCAAATTCATTTTTGCTCCAAGGTCTGTACAATATTAGTATTGCAGCAACCCCTAGTCCCAAAAGGTATAGGAATAGCTATAGCCTCTATAAGGAGAGGGGTCAAACAATCCACTGACTT
Source organism: Antechinus flavipes (assembly GCF_016432865.1). NCBI lineage: Eukaryota > Metazoa > Chordata > Mammalia > Dasyuromorphia > Dasyuridae > Antechinus > Antechinus flavipes. The sequence continues at coordinate 175,092,622 of NC_067401.1, forward strand.
CCAGCTACATGTTGGGCAAGAATCTCACTTCCACTCTACTCCTTGTACTTACTAATTGATGAGAGGAGCCCCCAAATTCTTCCTTTTTCTCTCTGACTTCTGGGTGAGTCATGAGGTGAAGCACTTGGGAAGCTCCTTGAAGGAGAGATCCTCCTTGAACCCTTGCCTCTGTAAAAGACCTGAGAGAAACAGGATAAACAGCTTCATTCTGTTATGCTGAGAGACAGGCACCACCCCCATTGATAATACTCACTACTAATTAAGCTTACCATTAAATTAAAGATCAGCCTAGAGACACTCATTCAATTCTAAGATTCCCTTTTATAATTTCAGCTCAAGCTTTACTTACAGCCCCTATCAAGAGCAACCCCCAGCCAAGGTCTTAATTATAAAATGAGCCAACTTGGGGCTCAGTCCTTGCAGAGGCCCTAATATATCATCCCTGGCATGGCAGCAACTCTCTGCCCACTGAAATGATATTCTCTTTCAGTGTTACCCTCTCTTTATCTTTCTCATCTACTTCCCTAACAAGACTTTATACCTCTCTGTTGCGACTTTGCCACTAAAGAATTCAATCTTTCTATTCATGCATAGCAAAGGCTGACTTCCCAATGTCAATAATAAACTTCTTTTACCAGTCTAGCTTTTCAGGTTCTCAAATTCATTTATGAAGGACCTCTGTGCTACCAGAAGGAAATTCCCTCAACTTCCTACCCTGTGTTGAATCCTAGGGGGATTTAGGGGAGCCAAACCTCTTCATTTGTTTCCCTGAACCCCAAATCTGCCACTAACCTCCTCATTTAACTCCCTGACAACCAGAAACCCCAAACCTCACCATTTTGTTCCCTGAACCTTGAATCTGCCACTAACTCCCTGACCACCAGGAACCCTAACCTCATCATTTTGGTTCCCTAACCAGGAACCCTGAAATCTCAACCTCATTATAATGACCAGGTAGAAGTAGTTTTCAAGGTCAATGGAAGAGGAAATAAGGGATTTAAAATCTTAAATACCATGTACCCAAGTCTTCCTATTTCTCTAATATCTGTGGGTCCCTCTAATCCTGGCATAAGTGAAAAGTGATAGAACACATACCACATGACGTTCTACATCATTTTAAAAATTCTGGCACACTAAGACCTACTTATAGAAGCTATATTCTTCTAGGCCAAATGATTATATTTGGGATAATTGCCACAAAATAAATAGTAGTGCATTTTTGAAAGTATATAGATTTCATAAGAGGAACATAATTATGAGTATTTTCAATATTTCTTGCTCCATGACTCAATATTTCCTTCCTTTCTGTTTTTTTTTAAATTTAAGAGTATGAATTAATTTCCTCTGAAATTGTAATTCACTCATTCAACAAAGATTTATTGTCTACTATATTTCAGATGCTGAGAAGAAAAAAAGACACAAAAAGCAAAACCAAAACATTCTCTTTTCTCAAGGTGTTTATATTATCACAATAACCTCTGACCTACCTTATTTGGGCTTCCAATTCTTGATTCTTTTTTCAGGATAGACCCAAACACAAAATAGAATTTATTCATTCAGCATTTAGACTAAATGGAATTTGTTAACAGGAAACTAAAAGCAAATCATAACAGACCTGGAGGTGTTATGGGCCAGAACTCTGAACTTGAAACAAAGGATTCTTACAACGTAGTAAATCAGTGGAATTAATAGAGACATATCTAATTCAGTATGATTGATTTAATCCTACAAGGAGATGTTATGGGCCAGAACTTGAAACAATGTACTAAGTGGAATTGAAGAGACAATGGTTAAATCTAGTTTAGCATTGATTTAATCCTACAACAAATAATGGTTTCCTAGTGTTATAAGAATTGGTTTGTATTCAATGTGGAGCATATAAGCTAGAAGCCTCAGCCAGGGAGATTCAGACATTCAGAAACAAGCAGACAGAAGGCTGGAGGCTGAAGGCTGGAGCACAAGCACAAGCCCTTGGACTCAGACAGATTCAACCCATCTCACATCATCTTGGTTGCAGGCTCTGCTCCTTTGCTTCTCATTGAAACCAAGACTCTGGAAGGCCTCCAGAAAATTAGCAGAGCCCCAAGTGAAGGAGATAGGACTTTGAAAGAGACAATAAAGGATTTGGACTTTAACACTTGCCTGTACTTGTGATGATTACTGAACTGAAACAAAGGTCTACCTCCAGAGATGCCAAGAAAACCTCAAGAGAGAACATGACATGGAGGGGCCACAACTCTTCCTGGAGGTGAAGTATGAATCTCCAATGAGGTACATTCTTTTTAGTGTCCTGGGTGCAGCTCTTTACAAAGGGGGCAGATGCTACCAAAAGCTTTTTGTGAATTACACCAATAAGCATTTTCAATGTCTGAGATCAAAAAGGAGATGGAACCTGCATTCCCAGACTGGAAGTGGCCATCTTAAGTTTTCTCTAATGGTGGCAGTCCTTCAGAATATATAATTGAGTTAGGCCAGGCCATTCTGAAGTCTGAAGCTGATTTCCTTGATACTCATTGCCTCTTCCTATGTGGCAACAAAATATCATTATGTTCTAAGTTAGACAAGCTTTATAATAACAGAAATACCTCCTTACTCAACTTAGATATCCTCTAGACTGCTTATTGAAACATTGAATTTATCTGATCTGCTGGATAGCCCTAGGATTCAGAGTTCCTGGCTTCTTAGCCCATTTCATTCTAGTCTATTTTCAGCAATACAGATGTTTATCAGAGGGGAAATGTTAATTGCTTCTTTCCCTCTTCTCTCCTATTTCTTATGTTCCTAGATTAATCTTCCTTGCTCTTCCTTGCCCTTCCTTGCCCAGATACATCTGGTTCCATTTCTCCAGCAAAGTCCCTGCTTAGGATGCCTTTCTGAGCCTGCTCAGAGCTTCAGTATTATCCCTGCCGACCTGTATAGAGAAAATAAAACTGACAAAATGGAGGATATAGTGTATCTAGTAGAAAGACCTCTCTCTATACATGTCTTTTCCTCTGGACAGCTGGTTCATTTCTGACTAATCCTTTGAAGCTTTTGCCAGATGCTTCTTTTTTATTATTATTATTTTAGCTTTTTATTTACAAGACATATGCATAGGTAATTTGTCAGCATTGACAGTTGCAAATCCTTTTGTTCCAACTTTTTCCTTCCTTCCCCCCACCCTTTCCCCCAGATGGCAGGTTGACCAATACATGTTAAATATGTTAAAATATGTTAAATACAATATATGTGCACATGTCCAAACAGTTAATTTGCTGCATAAAAAGAATCAGACTTTGAAATAGTGTACAATTAGCCTTGAAGGAAATAAAAAATGCAGGCAGACAAAAATAGAGGGATTGGGAATTCTATGTAGTGGTTCATAGTCATCTCCCAGAGTCCTTTCCCTGGGTGTAGCTGGTTCAGTTCATTATTGCTCTGGATTTGGTTCATCTTCCTTGTTGAAGAGGGCTAGGTCTGTCAGAATTGATCATCATATGGTATTATTGTTGAAGTATATAATGATCTTCTGGTCCTGCTCATTTCACTCAGCATCAGTTCATGTAAGTCTCTCCAAGCTTTTCTGAAATCATCCTGCTGGTCATTTCTTACAGAATAATAATAATCCATAATATTCATATACCACAATTTATTCAGCCATTCTCCAATTGATGGGCATCCACTCAGTTTCCAGTTTCTGGCCACTACAAAGAGGGCTGCCAGAAACATTCTTGTACACACACGTCCCTTTCCCTTCTTTAAAATCTCTTTGGGATATAAGCCCAGTAATAACATTGCTGGGTCAAAGGGTATGCACAGTTTGATAGCTTTTTGAGCATAGTTCCAAATTGTTCTCAGAATGGCTGGATGTATTCACAATTCCACCAACAATGTATCAGTGTCCCAGTCTTCCCACACCCCCTCCAACATTCCACATTATTTTTCCCTGTCATTCTAGCCAATCTGACAGGTGTGTAGTGATATCTCAGAGTTGTCTTAATTTGTATTTCTCTGATTAATAATGATTTGGAGCCTCTTTTCATATGGCTAGAAATAGTTTCAATTTCTTTGTCTGAGAATTGTCTGTTCATATCCTTTGACCATTTATCAATTGGAGAATGGCTTGATTTCTTATAGATTAGAGTCAATTCTCTATATATTTTGGAAATGAGGCCTTTATCAACCCTTTGACTGTAAAAATGTTTTCTGAGTTTATTGCTTCCCTTCTAATCTTGTCTGCATTAATTTTGTTTGTACAAAAACTTTTCTATTTGATATAATCAAAATTTTCTATTTTGTGATCAATAATGATCTCTAGTTCTTTGGTCATAAATTTCTTCCTCTTCCTTCTTCAGATCTGAGAGGTAAACTATCCTATGCTCTTCCAATTTATTTATAATCTCATTCTTTATGCCTAGGTCATGAACCCATTTTGACCTTATCTTGGTGTACGGTGTTGTGTGGGTCAATGTCTAGTTTCTGCCACACTAATTTTCCCTTCAATTTAGTGAGTTCTTATCCCCAAAGCTAGAGTCTTTGGGTTTGTCAAACATTAGATTATTAAAGTTATTGGCTGTTTTGTCCTTTGAACCTAACCTATTCCACCGATCAACTAGTCTATTTCTTAGCCAATACTAAATGGTTTTGGTGACCACTACTTTATAATGTAATTTTAGATCTGCTACAGCTAGGCCACCTTCATTTGATTTTTTTTCCTATTAATTCCCTTGAAATACTTGACCTTTTGTTTTTCCATATGAACTTTGTTGTTATTTTTTCTAGGTCATTAAAATAGTTTTTTGGAAGTCTGGTATAGTGCTAAATAAATAGATTAGTTTAGGTAGTATTGTTATCTTTATTATATTTTGCCAGATGCTTCTTAAAGAGACGAGAAATTTTACCTGCCCCCCCAACAACAATAACAACAGCAACAGCCCCAAAACAACACATGGCAAAACCCACAGAACAGTTATTAAACAAAGTTAATTCAATCATTGTGTCAGTCCTGATTTATAGTTGTGTACATCCTATTCTCCTTGTCCCCAACTTAGATTATAAATTTATTCAGTTAAAAGGTGGATGTTGGACTATCCAACCTCTATTGTCTAATTTTCAATGATTTATTATCTTGCAGGGGTTCTTAATCTAGAGTCCAGGACTTTTTTAAAAAAGCATTTTGATAACTGCATTTCTATATAATTGCATTTTATTTTTATGCATTTTGGAGAAGGGGTTCTTAGACTTCACCAGACTGCCAAAGTGAGACAAAAACAAAAGGTTAAAACCTATGATCTAGAATATATTTGTATCCTTTTGTCTTCTCCCTTTCCCTCCTAAAGCTATATGTTTTAATGAGTGACTTCCCATCATTCTCTTGGTGCTGCAGGGGTGCCTATCTGATGTGGATGGCAGGAGAATAAACCAAATTGACTGCTTGTTTTGCAAAGGAAGTAAAGGGAGCACAAAGTTGGCACTTTTGACAATTAGCACCTCTAATGGGCCATTTTCCTAATGAGGAGCTTGTAGGAAGATTTACAGCAACATTTTCAGAGCAGAGGAAAAACAAATAACAGGAGAGCTGGCTCAGCTAATTTTTTAGGCATTAGGAGGACAGGATTCCTGATAATCAGGGTGCATGTTGCTAAGGAGTGTAAGGTCATCAAGTCAAACTACTGTGTCTCTGTGGGACATCTATTATCTTGCAATTGGAAATTTGTTTATTAGAAAGCAGATTTAACATCCAGGCAAAAAATGTACAGAAAGAAAGGCAGCAAGAGAGGAATAAAAGGAAAAAAGGAAGGAAGAGATGAAGGAAGGAAGAGATGAAGGAAAGAAGGAGAAAAGGAAGGAAAGGACAATAGAAGAAACATTGATTATATTGCAATTAGGAACTACAAAACTCACAATTAGAAGTCTGATTATTGTGCCTAGATTTGAGATTGATGTGTTACAGCAGTAAGAAGGGACTATAAGGATTCTCATTTTACATATGAGGGAACTGAATCTCAGAGAGGTTAAAATGACTTGCTAAGATTACAAGGCATCTGTTTCCCCAGACATATCCTCATTGTGCCAGTGACATTCATTTAACCTAGTTTTCCCCCTGAAATAAATACATATTTGGGGATCTAAGACAAGAAGAGATTGGGCATTTAGTATGATTTGCTCAAGTTTTTATCTTCCTTTTCCATGGTACCAGAAAAGGCCTCCCACTGGGCAATCCTTATACTATAAATTTATGGGTCTATCCTCCCCACCACTCCCCCTCCAAAAAAAAAACCCAAACCAAAAACAGTCCTTTGTCATTCTACTGTGTTATCATGACCAAAAAGCAAAGGCAGAGAGAAGAAAATGTGCCTCCCTCTTTTCTTTGAAGGAGACTGTGGATATAGAATAATATTCTAGACTGCAGATATAGAATATTGCATACACTATTAGCTACGATGTATTTATTAGTTTTGCTGAACTGATCTAATTTTTTTTGTCCCATTCTTTTTATTCCCAGTCTTTGAGATTGCTTAGTGGGTTTCTAAACATATGTTTAGAAAAGGTGATATACAGACAAAAATATTTAATAACTTAAAGAAAAACCTAACCATTTTATAGATGATGTAGAAACTGTCTACACTTTGTCTAAAGCTATCCTACCTACCAAATCACCATTTGATTATGCTAACAAACTCAACAAATCCATCATTGTTGACCTTCCTCCAGCTAAGTCTGATTTGCTTCTTCCTGGTCTGTGACTATGGAAAAGTATGAGTGACTAGATAGAACAGAAAGGATGGGACTCTATATTAATGTTTGAGCTCCTAAAATTCAATCTATACTACTTAGATAAATATACACAGGAAGTCAGATATGGAGAACCAGCCTTTTTGTTGTGTTGAGCAGTTCTCAAGCATCAATATAATCAAAAGTTAATAAATATTTTTTAAAGCATCTACTTTGTGCCAGTCATTGTATTAAGCACCTAGGATAGAAAAACAAGGCATTAAGATAGTTCTTATAAGTTCTTCAAGATAGAACTCACAGTCTAATGAGAGAAGATAACACATAAAAAAAAAAAAGCCGAAAGGGAGGAGGAGTGACCTACTTGGGGGCATGACAAAGTCTTGTATCCAAGGGTGGGAAAATATCTGAGTGGTAGTGAATTTCCCAGCTGATTTCTTCCTGCAGAATTATAATTTTTTCGAGATCATGAGAAAATTGGATGGAAAATAATGAGACTAATTCCCTGAGTCACCCTTTTTAAATGGTGAAAGATCAAGGAGGCGCTCTCAATGGTCAACATCTACTTTCTCTAAATGGATGAAGGGTCCCCACGGGCAGGTGGTTCTAAAGAGGTGTGAGTATCTGAGTTGATTTCATCCTGCAGAGTTATAAATTTCTGGAGATCATGAAATGCTGGTTGTCTTAACATTACCGAAGCTAAGTAAATACAACTCTGGAGGATGATTATTATTGTGCTATTGAGTTATTTTAGAGATGTCTCACTTTTCATGACCCCATTTGAAGTTGGTAAAGATAACAGAATGGATTTCCATTTCTTTCTTCAACTCATTTTTTCAGATAAGAAACTTAAGCAAATGGGGTTGAGTGATTTGCCTAGAGTCACACAACAACTGTCTGAAGCCAGATTTGAACTCAGAAAAATGAAACTTCCTGGACCTCTATCTGCTGTACCACCTAGCTGCCCATTGAAAGAGGGCACTGAGTTGAAACATTTACTCAGTTTGAATGAGCAAACTGAAACTTTCAGTTAAACTTTCCTCAACTTTGATTGCAGTTTGTTGTTTGGTACAAGTGGTCTGGGACATATACTTTGGGCAGTGTCTGAGTGACCTAGAAGGGCTCTTTCCATACAGCTGTTGAAGATACCATGAGAAAATTGTCTACTGCTGGATATCATTTAGCTGCCTTCCATTAGAAGAATGATAGAGTAAATCCTTTCCTCAGGTAGCAACACAGCACCAGTATTTTAAGTTAAATATGGAGCAACCATCCAGCTCAGAGCTCCTTGACTTAAAAGACAATATCTATTCCAGTTGCTTTAGGAAAGCAAATTGGCGCAACTCTAGAATGATAGTCATGGCTCCCATTTGTATGATGCTTTATTTTCTGTTAGTGTTTCCATGAATACAGATTTTATAACACCTATTCCAACTTTATTTACACTCTACTATGGGTCTAGAAGCATATTTCTCTCTTGCTTGAGTCCTGACTATGAATTAAGCTTTGCTTTCTCTATGAAGTTTGTGATCTTGATACCCATGCCTCAGTTTCTTTACCTATAAACATAAGAATTGAATTTAATGTTTTCTAAGGAGCCTTCTAATTCTAAACCTATTATTATCCTAAACCTATGAAACTATTTGATAACAGTATGATAACAGAAGGAAATTTGTTTTGTGAGCTGGATTAAACTATTAAGACCTGGGATATTGGCTCAGTTGCTCTCATAATTCAACTTAAATAATCTAGACTCATTGTACTTTATGGGCACATTTCTTGTCAATAGCAGTTATATACACAGTGCAGTTTCTATTGGTAAGGTTGATTACATACCATTATCACAATTCTTTCAATTTCTATTTGACCCTCTGGTCCTAGAATATCAGGATAGTATTTCCTGAATAATTTCTTAAAAGATGATGTCCAGGCTCTTTTTTTGATCATGATTTTCAGGTAGACTAATAATTTTTAAATTATCTTTCCTGGACCTATTTTCAATTGTTTTTCCAATGAGATATTTCAAATTTTTTCTATTCTTTTCTTTTTTTATTTTTCTTATTGTATTTTGATTTCTCATAAAATCATTACCTTTCATTTGCTCAATTTCAATTTTTAAGGAATTATTTTCCTCAATGAGCTTTTGTACTTCCTTTTACATTTTGACCAATTTTGTTTTTTAAGACTTTCTTCTCCTCCTCATTAGCTTTTTGTATTTCCTTTTGCACTATTGTCAATTCTTTCTCTAATTTTTTCTTTATTGCTCTTGATTTTCAAAATTTCCTTTAAGCTCTTCCATAGCCTAAGATCAATGCTTATTTTACTTGGAGGCTTTGGATGTAGAAGCTTTGACTTTGTTATCTTCTTCTGAATGTGTGTTTTGATCTTCCTTGTTATCATAGTAATTTTCAATAATCAGAAACTTTTTCTGTTGTCTGCTCATTTTCCTAGCATATTACTTGGCTTTTAACTCTTTATTTAAAAGTTTCAAGAAATAAATAACAATAAAAAATTTCCAAGGTAGAGGTTTATTATCCCAACCTTCAATAGTTTTATGCTGACATTCTCAGAAATCCTTCTAGAGACCTCACCACAAGTACTCTTTTCTGCCCTGGATCCATTAGGAGTGTCCCCACCCCATTGTAGCTGTAAGATCTAATGTGTGTTAAATGTTGCTGACTCTGGGGCTGGGGATGCACTGGTGTGGCCTGCATTGGGGTTATGAGATGGACTCCCACTTTGTTGCCACAGATATTTTCTGCTGACCTTTCAAGTTCTTTTAGATTTCTCTGAGCTGAGAGGTCTGGAAGCCATTGATTCAGAGGTACTTAGATCCTTTCTTGCTTTACTGTCATGGATGCCATAAACATGAGATGATCATACAGTCCTGTGAAATATGGTAATCTTAAATGAGATATCATAAAGCATTTTTAGCTGGGTGATACATTAGAGATCATCTAGATTCTACCCAATATTAGGGTACCTAGGTAGTATTATGGGGCAAATAGGGGGTTCTATGGGACAGCTTGGTGGTGCTATGAATAGAATGCCAGGCCTGGAGTCAGGAAAATGTATCTTCCTGAAGTCAAAAAATCTGGCCTAAACACTTTCTATCTGTGTGACTGAGCAAGTCATTTAACCCTATTTGATCCAGTTTCCCCATCTGTAAAAGGAGCAGGAGGAGGAAATAACAAATCAATCCAATATCTTTGCCAAAGAAACCTCAAGTGGGGTCATGAAGAGTCGGACATGGCTGAGAAATCACTCAACCACCACCACCATCACCACAATTCCAATACTCTGACAATACAGAAGAGGGAAATGAGGCTCAAATCTTTATCTAGAATCAGAAGTAATAAATAGCAAAGTCAAGAAATCTTCTGATGGCGTATCAAGTGTCTTTTATCATGTTTCCACGTCTAGAAAGTTGACTTTGGTATTCAAATTATATTAAGTGGTATTGGGATCCAAAATGAACATACTAATTAAGATGTCTGAAACAATGAGGGAAGAAAACAAAAAAGCAATTTCAGTTTGATTTTTATTCTTGGAGATAGTCCTTTCTCACAAGACAGAATGGAGTTATCAGAATTTTGCTGAGAATTCTACCCTAATGTTGTTCAATTAGGCAGTTTTCTGAAGTAGAAGCAGTAAAGTAGGAATCAGGAGATTTAGGTTTGAATCGGTTACTTCTGTACCTCATCTTTTTTTTTTTTTGGTAGAATGAAGGGATAGAGCTAGATAATTTCTAAAGTTGTCAGTTATGATATTCTGTGTTTCAAAGGAATCCTTCCTACCCTTCTTCCATCCTTTACCAACAACAGAGAAATAGTTGGATTTGGAAGTTTCAAATTCAGCAGAAAAATAATTTCTGTTTCTAAAAAGGAAAGGACTTCTTTGTGAATAAATGCATAATTTAAGGAAAGTCAAGTTTTTTTAAAAAAGGATTTCATTAACCTTATGCTTTTGATTATGGTTTAAAGAAGGGAGGAAAACCAGATCCATTGACATTCTGTCACATCAAATAGAACCATGGTATGTGCTTTGAAGTATCTCTCTGTGATTGTTGTAATGGGTACTTGGTCCCAAGGGTATCTTTACTCCATGAAACCCCAAACTGGCGGTGATGAATAAATCTGCTTTCTTCCTTAATACTGCTTTAATAAGAATGCAGAGTAGAGTCAATTCTTTCCAAGGGAGTTATCCAGTTCATTGCTCTCAAAGGAACAAAACTACAGTAGCATTAATTACATGATTAATTAGCAAATCAGAATTCCTTCTTACAGCTTGAGAGGAGATCTATAATGGGAAATGAAAGGTGAAAAGACTGAGAGTTTTGAACTTAAATACAATTTTTACCTATGACCCCTCATCTACTCCACAAAATCCTTCCATTTGTTGTTTCCAATTCTCTTGCACACTTCTTCAGAATCTGAGGAAGAGAAGAAGGAAAGGAAGAAACTAAAATGATGATTGAAGAAAATTAAAATCATAGAATTCAAGTCTTTTCTAATCTGAAGCCTACAAAGGCTGAATAAAAATTCAGACCACACCCTGGCTTCCCATTCATTGAAGCTTATACTGCGGCATTCACGTTTTCCCCATTCTGGTATTTAAGAATCTCTTTGCTCTGGTCACAAACTGTATTTGCAGAGACTAATCACCTTCTGCTTCTCATTCATACCGTTGGCACACACATAAGCCTCAGTGTCCTCTAAGAATGAGTTGGCAAGATTCTTGTTTCCCAAGTGGCAAGGCTCTTATTTCCCTTTAGAATACCCTGCTCCCATCAGTGACTGATGAAATCCTATGTACTTTCTAAGGCACATTGAAATGCACACCACTAAAAGTTCCTTAGAAAATCAACCCATTGGATTAAATGTTTTAGTTTTCCCTGATTTCTGTTTGTTCCTATTATAGATTTGTTTCTCAGATATAGAGTCATCCTTTGGGATCAGAACTAGGACAGCTCTTCAAATCTAATTTAGGCAACAGCTCATTTTGATCAGATATTAGATCCACATACTTTTCCTTGATTATGACCCATGGGTGGCACAATGAACCAGTGAATGGAACCAGAAAAGCAAATAAGTTATTACTATCTTCCTGTCTAGATGGAGATGATGTTTCATTGTTAGTGAAAATCTCCTCATACTTTACTTACCTCCCTAGGATCTAGCCACACTGACTTATTGACTGCTCCATTTACAGGAAATTCCATCCTCTAATTCTATTCTTCTTAACTGTCTCTCATGCCTAGAAAAATAACTAATAATAATATTAATATCTAGCATTTATAAAATGCTTTATATTTTACAATTCACTTCACATATGTTCTGCTTTCTTTTCCTATCTTCCTCCAAGATAGCTCAAATCTCACTTTCTGCAAAAGATTGTGGACCCATGTTTTATTCCATTTATTCTGTATATTTCCCCTGTTAAAATGATTCCCCTGAGAGCAGGAAGAGTGTTTTTTTTTCCTTGCTCTTCTCTGTATCTCTTTCCCTTAACATAGGCACAGACTAATTGCTTAATAAATCCTTACAGAAGATATTTTTGAATTGTCTCTATGGCTTCTGGGTTCTCACTGGACCACAGTCACCAATAAAGAGATCTCATTTTTAAATGAGACCTTTAGTTCAAGATGGATCAGTGTAATATTAAATCTCATCTGTGAGTGAGCTGTGGCCTTTTAGGTTTGGGGATTGGTGGAAACTAGAGAAAAAGTAAGTAATAAGGCATAAGAAGTTACTTGTAGCTTCAACAATTGTAGCTCTGATAATTGACTGCTTGACTGATAGAGAAGTACAGAGGAGGAGTAACAAGGGAACGTTGAGTAGATATGTAACACAAAAAGTCTGTTCCAAAAGGAACACTTTACAGTTCCCTTATAAATTTTCCCTAGACAAGGTAGTTGACAAGAAAACGCAGAATTCTTTGCAGAAAAAGCTGGGAAAAGAAAGCATCCCTCTTTCCTGCTCCATGTTAAGACTGTTTTGCCTTTATAAACCACCATTTTTCTGCCTTTGAAGCATTTTTTTCTTAGGATTTCATCATATTTAGCCCTACTTTTCCTTTGAATTTTCTACTAGGCAATAACTGCAGAGACATTATTTAGTTCTTTTTTTTTTCTCTTCTTGGTGATATACAGAGAAATTCTGTTTGATTCAGTAATGAATTCCAAGAATTTAAGAATTTGCCATCTTACTTTCATGAGGCCAAATGTGCTGTTCTTTACAATATAATAAGCTCTGAATACATCCCATGCACTTAGTCTCTCCTAAGAGTTACTGACTCCTAAGGAATCATCAGTTTTAGGCAAAGAATGATTCCTAGAACAAGAAGATGTAGCCTGAATCATACCTCAGGCCCACACCTCTCTGCTATTTCCAACAATAAATACTGGGCTCCATACTCTTGGCTCATGTTTTTCTGAATAAGAGGAGATGCATGGACAATTTTTCTGTCCCTTCATCCTGTGCTTAGCATGTCAACCACTTTCCCAGAAGATATTTTTGAATTGTCTCTATGGCTTCTGAGTTCTCACTGGACCACAGTCACCAATAAAGAGATCTCATTTTTAAATGAGACTTTTAGTTCAAGATGGATCAGTGTAATGTTAAATCTCATCTGTGAGTGAGCTGTGGCCTTTTAGGTTTGGGGATTGGTGGAAACTAGAGAAAAAGTAAGTAATGAGGCATAAGAAGTTACTTGTAGCTTCAACAATTGTAGCTCTGATAATTATTACCTGTATGATGCTAGACAACTCACTTAACCTCACTATGCTTTAAATGGCTCATTTGTAAAATGAGGGGATTGAATTAAATAATGCCTATATCCTTTCTAGCTCCAAATTCTTATGATGCTATTACTCTAAGTAGAACATGGGACAGTATTTGACAGCATTGAATGAGCAAAAGAGTTCAATGTAAAAAATGTAGACATATTGAGATTACTGTTAGAGATTTCTGTTAAGTGACAAAACCTAGAAATAAAGGAACCACATTATCACCTTTCCACCACATCCACCATCTATAAAAATCCATTTTTTAACAAGCCTGATCCTTTGAGAGGTTAAATGTACTAAGGTGGAAATTTGGTTTCTCTGAAGATAGCTAGCTGGTCTGGGGTTTAAGAGGCTTCCTTTTGCTCTGGTGGCCTTGAGTTCTACTGCTTGAAACTAGAATGGTTAATGAGCTGAAAGGTACTACAGAAGTCATATGGTCCAGGCCTGTGATTTAGTTAGGAAACTAAAGTCCAGAAATGTTTGAGTATTTCTTCTCCTTCTCTTTCTCCTCTTCCTCCTCCTCCTCTTCCTCCTCCTCCTCTTTCTCTTCCTCTCCTCCCCCTCTTCCTCTCCTCCTCCTCCTCTTCCTCCTCCTCCTCTTCCTCCTCCTCCTCTTCCTCCTCCTCCCCCTCTTCCTCTCCTCCTCCTCCTCTTTCTCTCCTCCCCCTTCTCCTCCTCTTCCTCCCTCTCCTCTTCCTCCTTTCTTCTTTTCCTGCTCCTCCTTCTCCTCCTCTTTCTTTTCCTCCTCCTCCCCCTCTTCCTCCTCCTCCTCTCTTCTTTCTCCTTTTCCTCCTTTTCATCTTCCTTCTCCTTCTCCTCTTTCTCTTCTTTTCTTCTTCCTTCTTCCTTTTTTCTCCTTCATAATTTTTGTTCTGATTTCTTGAAATAAAGCTCTGAAAAGATGGACATTTTAAAAACTTGCCTCATTGAATGGCCAATAATAGTCCCAACTCAAGCTTATGTGACTCATTGTGATAAATATTTATTGGGATGGCAAATTGATTCTTCTCTTGCTTAACTCTTAGCCAATCCTCAGTCACTGAAGGGGCACTGTCTCAAACAAACTGAGATCTTGGAAAGACATTAATTTAGAAAGTCCAAGGTCACTCACTACATCCTGGACAGTCACCTGTCATCTTGATCTTCGTCATGCCTTTGGATTTTGATGACTCTGAGAGAGAGAAACTGATGACTTTGTCCAACTCTGCCCCACTCATATCCAATTGTAAGCCAAGACCTTATCCACATGATGTCATTAGTCATTGAACCCATATTCTGGTTCTCAATCTAGCATTACAATGTCCAAATCTAGTAATCTATGTTTCTTTGACAAAAAATCACTCCATTCTGCTTTAATGCCTCCTGTTCTCTCTGAAGCTGCCTTTTTTTTTTTTTTTTTGCTATTCTCCAATTTTTGTTTTCTAAAAAGTTCTTCTTGATGCAAGAAAATGATAACAACAACACCTAGCATTGATATAATATTTTAAGGTTTACAAAGCTCTTTGCACATCTTTGATCTTTATGATAACCCCCTCAGGTATGTGTTTTTATTATTCCCATTTTATAGAAGAGGAAATTGAGTCACACAATTAATAAATATTTGAGGCAGGATTTAAATTCCGGTTTCTCAGCTTCCAAGGCCAGTATTCTATTCTCTAACTGCCACCTAGCTGCCCTGATTAAAATTTGCTTGATTATTACTAATGTCCACTGGCCTTGGAAGAACTGAGGAGACTGGTGGCAAATAAGGATATCCAAGACCAATGTGACATCATTTCCTGGAACCAGGAAGCATGTTTTCCCCTTTTTCATCTCAATTTACTTCAAGGGCTAGTGGTCCAAAATTCTGAGAAATGACTCCCAAGGAATCATCAGTTTTAGGCAAAGAATAATTCCTAGAACAAGAAAATGTAGCCTGGCCCATACCTCAGGAATCAGGGTGAGAAGTAACTGGCAGCTTTTGTGTCCTCTTAGACTTACAGTTATGAATTTAGAAATCTTTATGTCAAATGGCATACATCTTGAGACTGGAGAGGATTGAGGTATCATCAGGAGACCTGAGCTCTAGTCCTTTCTCTATTGATAACTCACTGTGTGACTTAGGCCAATTCATTTCACATTTCTGACTTCCCATTTATGCTTCTGTAAAGTGAAAGGGGAGAAAGATGCTAATAGACGGAGAAGACGGGGGAAAGATAAGAATTCAGCATCTGTTGTCTGCCTTCTCACCATGTGGACTTTGCAGAATTGGAGACAGGATTCTGGGTTTATATACCTCTTCTCCTTCTTATGGACTTGATAAGACATTCCCCCTGATGCTGTGGTGTCCTGTACTTCAGGTAATAATGCACTTGATACTAGGCTGAGAGAGACTAGGATTATGATTAGTGGGTGAGAAGACCCCACCACCTCCTTCAAGAATGAATCTCAGAGAAGGAAGTAGTTGCCCCAACTTCTCCCCATGACAAAGTATAATTTAAAACAAATAGCTTTTTGCTGCAGTTAGCAATGTCTATTGCTGCCTGCTTATAGATTACAAATATACTCCAGTTGATTTTTGCAAGGGACTATAAAATTTATGGCTTTAAGAAAGGAATGTATCTATTTAACATATATAGGACTGCTTGCCATCTTGGGGGGGGGAGGAGGGAGGGAGGGGAAAAAGCGAAACATAAGTGATTGCAAGGGATAATGCTGTGTAAAAATTATCCTAGCATGGATTCTGTCAATACAAAGTTATTATTAACTAAAATTAAATTAAAAAAAAAAAGAAAGGAATGTATCCCTGCATCAGAATTGCTATGGAAATGAAGGATACTTCTTCAAATGTTCCTGAAAATAGGGAATTCTGAGATTATTTCATAAAGAATTCTAAGATGCCAGAAAAGGAAGAAGCCAGGGGGAGAGGCAGATTTTTGGAATCTGTTGTTCATCTTAGCACCACATGCCAAAACTTCACACTATCAACTTCCCAGAATCAGGCCAGAGCTCTTGGTTTATACTTCTCTGATCTTTCATTTAAACCTTCTAAAAGGCATTGCCCCTCCTTTTGCTGATGCTGCTATTTTAGTTAACAATGAAATCTGTGTGGAGCCAAAAAAGACTATGACTGGTGTGTGTGCTGCTGATTAAATCTTTAGAAAAGATATTAGTCTCCTATGACTCTGAGTCAAAAACAGATGCCCTAAAGCAACTACACCCAAAGAAAGAACACTGGGAAACGAATGTGAACTATCTGCATTTTTGTTTTTCTTCCCGGATTATTTATACCTTCTGAATCCAATTCTCCCTATGCAACAAGAGAACTGTTAGGTTCTGCATACATATATTGTATCTAGGATATACTGCAACATATCAAACATATAAAGAACTGCTTGTCATCTAGGGGAGGGGGTGGAGGGAGGGAGGGGAAAAAATTGGAACAGAAAAGAGTGCAAAGGATAATGTTGTAAAAAAAAATTACCCTGGCATGGATTCTGTCAATATAAAGTAATTATTAAATAAAAATTAAAAAAAAAAAAACAAAAACAGATGCCCTGACTTTTCCAACTTCCTAATGTTATATAAAGAAATTTGTTGTTTTTCAGTCATTTTTCAGTTGTGTCCAACTCTTCAAGACTCCATTTAGAGTTTTCTTGGCAAAAATACTGGAGTATCTTTAGCCATTTCTTTCTCCAGCTTATTTTACAGATGAGGAAACTGGGGTGAATGAATATGGTTAAGCCCAGGGTCATGCAACTATTAAGTGTCTGAGGCCAGATTTGAATTTAGGAAAATTAGTCTTCCTGACTCTAGCAGGAATAGCAGTCTATCCTCTATGCCACCTCGCTGCCCCTGTAAAGAAATCAGTGACCACCATAAATAAATTAGTGAATGAATGTATAAATGAATAAATGAATATATAAAGTAGAAATATTGCAATAAATGCAATACCTATTTATGATCTCTATGGTCTCTTGTAGCTTTAAGATTAGATTTAAGATAGAAGAGATAATCTTAAAGTTAAGAAAAAGTAAACAACTTGAATAAGAAGCTTCTACTAACTAGAAAGGGATATCAAAACAAGACAATACATTAGGGTCTTATACTTGAGTTTTCTTTAAAAGTTCCAGGAATTAGGGACCTGTGAAAAGTGTGTCTTTATGTAAGGATCACTTTTTATTTCATGAAGTAGCTGGATAAGGATTGCCAGGATAAGAAAGCTTTATAAGCATAAAAATTTGGAACATGATGTTTTACAAAAATGAATATTGATTATTAAGAAAACTATTAACATAATTGACTATATCAATAGCCACCCAAACAAAAACCATATGATCATCTCAATAGATGCAAAAAAAGCATTTCATAAAATCCAACAGCCATTCCTAATAAAAACACTTGAAAGCATAGGAATAAAAGGACTTTTCCTTAAAATAGTCAGGAGCATATATTTAAAACCTTCAGTAAGCATCATATGCAATGGGGAAAAACTGGAACCTTTCCCAGTAAGATCTGGAGTGAAGCAAGGTTGCCCACTATCACCCTTAATATTCAATATTGTATTAGAAACACTAGCCTCTGCAATAAGAGTTGAGAAAGAGATTAAAGGAATTAGAGTAGGCAATGAGGAAACCAAACTATCACTCTTTGCAGATGATATGATGGTATACCTAGAGAACCCCAGAGAGTCTACTAAAAAGCTATTAGAAATAATTCATAATTTTAGCAAAGTAGCAGGATACAAAATAAATCCCCATAAATCCTCAGCATTTTTATACACCACCAACAAAATCCAAGAGCAAAAGATACAAAGAGAAATTCCATTAAAAATAACTGTTGATAGCATAAAATATTTGGGAATCTACCTACCAAAGGAAAGTCAGGAATTATTTGAGCAAAATTGCAAAAAAGTTTCCACACAAATAAAGTCAGACTTAAATAATTGGAAAAATATTACGTGCTCTTGGATAGGCCGAGCGAATATAATAAAGATGACAATACTCCCTAAACTAATCTATTTATTTAGTGCATACCAGTCAGACTTCCAAGAAAATATTTTAATGATCTAGAAAAAATAACAACAAAATTTATATGGAACAATAAAAAGTCGAGAATCTCAAGGGAATTAATGAAAAAAAAATCAAATGAAGGTGGTCTAGCTGTACCTGATCTAAAATTATATTATAAAGCAGCAGTCACCAAAACCATTTGGTATTGGCTAAGAAATAGATTAGTTGATCAGTGGAAAAGGTTAGGTTCAGAAGACAGAATAGTCAACTATAGCAATCTCGTGTTTGACAAACCCAAAGATTCTAACTTTTGGGATAAGAATTCATTATTTGATTAAAAACTGCTGGGATAACTGGAAATTAGTATGGCAGAAATTAGGCAAGGACCCACACTTAACACCATATACCAAGATAAGATCAAAATGGGTCCATGACCTGGGCATAAAGAACGAGATTACAAATAAATTAGAGGAACATAGGATAGTTTATCTCTCAGACTTGTGGAGGAGAAAGAAATTTGTGACCAAAGATGAACTAGAGACCATTACTGATCACAAAATAGAAAATTTTGATTATATCAAATTAAAAAGCCTTTGTACAAACAGAATGAATGCAAACAAGATTAGTAGGGAAGCAACAAACTGGGAAAACATTTTTACAGTTAAAGGTTCTGATAAAGACCTCATTTCCAAAATATATAGAGAACTGACCCTAATTTATAAGAAACCAAGCCATTCTCCAATTGATAAATGGTCAAAGGATATGAACAGACAATTTTCAGAGGATGAAATTGAAACTATTACCACTCATATGAAAGAGTGTTCCAAATCACCATTGATCAGAGAAATGCAAATTAAGACAACTCTGAGATATCACTACACACCTGTCAGATTGGCTAAGATGACAGGAAAAAATAATGATGAATTGTGGAGGGGATGCGGGAAAATTGGGACACTGATGCATTGTTGGTGGAGTTGTGAACGAACCCAACCATTCTGGAGAACAATCTGGAATTATGCCCAAAAAGTTATCAAATTGTGCATACCCTTTGATCCAGCAGTGTTTCTATTGGGCTTATACCCCAAAGAGATACTAAAAAAGGGAAAGGGACCTGTATGTGCCAAGATGTTTGTGGCAGCCCTGTTTGTAGTGGCTAGAAACTGGAAAATGAATGGATGCCCATCAATTGGAGAATGGCTGGGTAAACTGTGGTATATGAATGTTATGGAATATTATTGCTCTGTAAGGAATGACCAGCAGGATGAATACAGAGAGGCTTGGAGAGACTTACATGAACTGATGCTAAGTGAGATGAGCAGAACCAGGAGATCATTATACACTTCGACAACGATATTGTATGAGGATGTGTGACAAAGAGACCTAACTAAGTTTCAATCGATAAATGATGGACAGAAACAGCTACACCCAAAGAAGGAACACTGGGAAACGAATGTGAACTATTTGCATTTTTGATTTTCTTCCCGAGTTATTTTTACCTTCTGAATCCAATTCTCCCTGTGCAACAAGAGAATTGTTCGGTTCTGCAAATATGTATTGTATCTAGGATATACATCCAAGATGGATTTGCCATCTTGGGGAGGGGGTGGAGGGAGGGAGGGGAAAAAATCGAAACATAAGCAAGTGCAAGAGATAATGTTGTAAAAAATTACCCTGGCATGGATTCTGTCAATATAAAGTTATTATTAAATAAAATTAAATTAAAATAAAAAAACAAAAAGAAAAAAATGAATATTGATGACAAATATGGAAATATGTTTAAAAGGATTGCACGTGTTTAACCTAAAAAAACTGGTTTGGGAGTCCTGACAGTTTTCCTTTGGAATTCCCATCAGTGGGTAGAGGATTTCTTTCCCTTCCCAGCAGCAGCTAAAAGCACATAGTTTTAATGCATGAGCTTGCCTGAGTAAGTCTGACAAAATACTGATCCTAAGATGGATGTTTCTAGCCCTGGCAGATACCATGTGAAATCAATATTTCAGAAATTTCCTCAAGCTATATAACCTTTTTTGAGGAGAAAATGACCATTTCCAGGAGATGAGCCATGCATATATGGCTCACCAGAAGATCTGGTCATTCAGTTACTGTGACAACACTGTAGACTGAAAATAAAGGGAATCCTATTCAGTCCTATCAGTTCTCTGGGAGTCTTCTCTACTTAAAAGGAAATAGTTGTCATTCATGCTTATTTGAGAATCTTTTGTGTTTGTAGCATTTCTATTGTGATAAAACAAATAGCTAACTTATTCTTGGTATCTAGTACTTCAGTATTGAGTGATATTTCTAGAAAAGATGGCATTAATTTATTTTTAGGGTATTTGAGTCATGAGTTATGTTTCAGATGTATTCAGACTATTCTCCCCCAAATTTGGGGTTGGGACATAAAGAACCAAAGAGTGTAAGAAAAGCCTAATGTCCCCTCTTTCTAGACTTGGGTATCTTCAAGACTGAATTGCATGTGGGTCCTTTTATAGGATAAGATGTTCCCTCCCTGGATAGTAGGTTATAGGAGGAAAGGAAATAAAGAGAGAGGGAAAGGGAGAGAAAATTAAAGGAAAAAAAGAAGGAAGACAAAAAAGAGAGACAGAAAGGAAAGAAGAAAAGAAGGAAGGAAGGAAGGGAAGGAGGGAGGTACAAAGAAAGGAAAGAACGAAGGAAGAAAAAATAAAGGAAGGAAGAGAGAAGTTAGGGAGGAAGCAAGAAAGAGAAGAAGGAAGGGAGGAAGGAAGGAAGGAAGAAAGAGAGGAAGGAAAGAAAGAAGCAATTAAGAGAGGAAAGCAAGAGAAAGGAGGGAAGAAGGGAAGAACGTAGACAACCTGGGAGGAACAGAGGAACACTTGTTCAAAATATGTTGTATATAAGAAGAGAGAATAATAAAATGATTAAAGCATGAACTGGAACATATTACTTTGAAATGTGTCTTCCCTCATCTAAACTCAAATGTAAATTTCTTTTTGTAAAATGGAGGAGAATAAGATATAGATATTAAATGATTCACATAGATAGTAAGAAGTAATTTGGACCCAGGTCTTTTGACCATCAATCTAGTACTCTGTGCACTTTGTCATGGTGATCACAGAAAAGCATTGCCTTTAGAGCAGGAGGATAGACTTTCTTAGTGGAAAAACCATGATGCCCAAAGCTTGCTCTTCTACACATTGATTTGTGTTATTCTGTATTCAGTCCAGCATGAAATTTCCTATTTAGTCTTTACTAAATGATTTAAAAAAATTTTTTCCCCAATCTCCTCATCATGAAAAATTCAGATGGGTAGCATGTATCACTTTTATTTTGAAAGCACCAGGCAAGTCATTTCTAACTCCTCCAGGAAATGTGGAATTTCTAGTCCATTCTCAGAGAAAAGCTGGTGACTCTGACTTTAGGACACAGGGCCTAAAAGTTTTTCATTGACGCATAAATGCAATACCTATGTAAACTTCAGAAAAGATAGAAATGTTGACGTCCTTTGTAGTTGTTCCATGAGTTTAATTTCCCAATGGAAAATTCCTGATTTGCCTTAGAATGTAGTATTGGAAAAGATCATCTTCAATTTAGACAATATAATAT
Organism: Antechinus flavipes; assembly: GCF_016432865.1. Classification (NCBI taxonomy): domain Eukaryota; kingdom Metazoa; phylum Chordata; class Mammalia; order Dasyuromorphia; family Dasyuridae; genus Antechinus; species Antechinus flavipes. The sequence goes on from NC_067401.1 coordinate 175,114,696, forward strand.
TACTTAAAGACACTTGGCTTTTGGTTCTTTATGCAAAATCAAATTCAAGAAAACACCAAAGTGCTTTATACTGGGTGCCACTAGGTAGTGGCATATACAATGGTTTAGGGTTTGCAAAGCACTTTACAAATAATAACTTATTTGTTCTTCACAATAACATTGTGAGATAGTTGCTAATATTATCCTCCTTTTATAGATGAAGAAACTGATAGACAGAAGTTAAGTGATTTGAAATTATACTGCTAATAAGAATCACAGACAGAATTTGAACTCAGGTCTTCATGACTGAAAATCCAACTCTATCCACTGTACCACCTAGTTGTCCAGACATATGTGTATATGTATGCCTATATATACACAATATAATATATACAGGAAAAAATTACAAAATAAATACAGGATAGTTAGTTTGGAGGCTGCAGAGGTGATTCCATTATCTATATAATGCTTCTGCATAAGAATAGGTGATGTGTTCTTAATATAATTTTTAAGATGCTTCTTTCCCTTTCTAGCAGTAAAATGTTCAAAAACATAAAGTGAAATAAGAAATAAAAAGCAAAAGAGAGCTACTGAAGCTATTTGAGCAAAGTTTTTTTTTTTTTTTTTTTTAAATGAGGGAGAAAGCTATGAGTGCTCAACTCCCTAAGGCCCTGACACAGAAAATACTGAGATAACATTGAGAAACACGAGACCTGAGACTGTCTCATTTATCCACATGTCCCCCACAGTACCTTTTACATGGTGGGTATTTAATAATTTAATTAAAAACCAGACAGCTAGCTTGCCAGGAGAAGGTTAAAATGAAAGATCTGTAAAGAAGAATTATTCACTGTTCAGGATTTATTATTTTCTTTCAGTTCAGCTTTACAGATTCCTGGGGCAAAATATAACTGTAACCACATTGATTTCAATGAATATATTTCCTTTAATTATCCAAATGGACAGTTTCTTTCACTCACCAGAACCTGTAATCATATAGTGCCTAACAGGTAATTTCTGATTTTCCTTACACTTAACTTGACAGTGCTGTGGCAGCATCAGAGAACAGAAGACAGCCTGTTCAGATCAACACAGAGATCCAAGTTTTCTGGGAAGCCTCAATTCTGATGATTGCATTTAGAAATGGATGTTTTAATGAATTGCCAAAATAGATTGCTACATAAGATTATAGGAGTACAGCACTTACTGCTACTGTCATAATTTAGAGGATCCTCAATCCAGATCCTCAACCTTTGGAGTCCCGTGGATAAATTTCAAGAGGTTTTATATGGCAAAAATTTATTTTTGTTTTCACAAATTTTTTATTTCCTTTGCAATCATATATTTGTTTTATGTGTTTTAAAAGATTCTAAGAAAAATATTTAATCATTTCAATTGTGTCCTACTTTTCATGACTCCATTGGGGGTTTTCTTGGCAAAAATACTGGAGTGGTTTGTTATTTCCTTCTCTAGTACATTTAATGGATGTAGAAATTGAGGCTAACCCCTTTGGCTTGCCTTCAAACAGCTAGTGAATGTCTGAGGCCACATTTGAATTCAAGTCTTCTTCACTCCAGGCCTGCTAGTTTATTCACGGTACCACCTAGTAGTCCTTCTGGGGCATAATGTATACTATTTTGCCAAAAGTTTCTAGTGACATAGAAAGGGTTTCAAATCCTTGTTCTAGACTCAACTCTCTCATTTTCTAGGTAAGGAGCTTCTGAAGCCCAGAGAGAATCACACAAATAAGTGTCTGTAGCAGGTCTTCCTTTCCCCAAGATCAGCCACATAAGATAAACATAAACACATGTAATGTCAATAGCATCATAGAAAATAACATTTTCTAAGCACCCCTTTGTGATACATGAGAGAAAAGAAGCAGAAAGTGAACTTAGATATTCATCTGAAAGTGACAATTTATGCTACAGAGATGATGCACTGCCTCAACACAGCTACTGCTAATTCAACATAGAATAATTCATTCTTATACAGTTCTTTATATTTTTCAATTTTTAAAAATTATACTAGACCTTTAAGATATTCAGAGAATCATAACTATAGGATTTGGAAAGAAATTTCATTTCTAAAACTCATATTTGCTCAAGAATTTCCTCTACAACCTATCTAAATGGTCATTGTATCTTGTGCTTGAAGATCTCCGATAAGGGAACAATCACTATCTTCCAGGAAAACCAATTTCAACTTTTTTAGTGGCTCTGATTATTGGGAAGATTTCCTTAAATCAAAAAATCTTCCTCTAGATAATTTAAATCCTTGACTCTTAGTATTGTCCCGATTCAAAAAGATTAAATTTCATCTCTCTTGCCATTCTCCAAATTACAAGTATGAACAGAAGGGGTTCCAAAGAAAAAATTAATCTATCAATAGAAATATTTTTGAAAAATGTTCCAAAATCACTAATAATTAGAAAAACACTTCTTAAGCAATTCTGATATCCTATCTCTCATCCATCAGATTGGAAAAGTTGATCAAAAAAAAAAAAAAAAGACCAATATTAGAGGTCTGGGTACTAATAGATTGATATTGAAGCTGTAAATTGGTCCAGTCATTCTGGGAACCCCATTGTCAAAATTACTATTATTAAATAATAATCATTAAACTATGAATATTCTTTTAACTTCTGTTTCCATCAGTTTCCTCTACTGTAAAATTGGGACAATAACATTACGTACCTCTCAAGATTGTGTTAAGATCAAATGAGATATTTGCAAAAAAAAATTAGTCTAGTGCCCAACACAAAGTGGTGATATATAAATGCTTATCTCAATATCATGATAGTCTCTATTTTAAAGATAAGAAAACACACCTCAGAAAGGTTAAGTTACTTGATAATTAAGTCACATAGCTAGAGTAAATAGTAGAGTCAGGATTCACTTGGAAATAGTATGGCACAAAGAAAAAAAAATTAGGTTCTTCTGCTTCTAATTCTTTTTTTTCTTTGTGCCATACTACTTCTCTCTGTAGAATGTTTTTAGAATGCTTCAAAATTAAATTCTGTAAAACAGGAATTCTTTTTCTTTGCTGAGGCATTTGGGGTTAAGTAACTTGCCCAAGGTCACATAGCTAGGAGTTAATAAGTGTCTGAGTGGCCTCAGATTTGAACTCAGGTCCTCCTGACTCCAGGGCCAGTGCTCTATTCATTGTGCCATCTAGCTGCCCCATACTCTTTTTAAAAGTGTATTTGTTAGTTTTCAACATTTACTTTTATAATAATTATGATTTCCATTTTTTCCCCTCCTTCCCTTGCCACTTCTCAAGATTGCCATCTGACATAAGTAAAACAAGAATTTTTAACCTAGGATCTGTAAACTTAAAAACATGTTTTTCAATATAACTTTTCTTTTGTAACCTTATATATTTTATTTTATTCATTTAAAAGCATTATTTTGAGAAGGGGTTCATAATTTTCACCAAACTTTCAAAAGGATCATTGCCACAGAAAGTTTAAGAATCCTTAACTTAGTTATTTATATAGTTCTAGTTTGCCTGAATAAAATTTAAAAAATCAATTGGAATGACACTAAATTTGATGACTAGTTAGTGGTAGGCTGTGATCATTTCCTAAAATATTGACAGTATTTCACTTTTGAATTTCTTGCCCAAGAATCCCAGAAATGCTCACAAGCAAATATTATGCATTTTGTTGAAGGTTTTGCTTGTTTCATTCAACTTGATTTTCCTCAGATTGTGACAATCCACTGGCTAGATAGAAAATTCAAGTTTGGGCACAATGAGAAGTCATTGAATCTATCCTTCTGAATCTAAACAGGAAGTATCAAAATTTTTCCTGTCTCTTTTGGGATCTTGCTGTAGTCAGAATGAAGATTGCCTTTTCTAAGAAAGAAGTGAGAGTGGGGTTGGATTAAGTATGATTATTTTCAAGAGCATCTTTATTTCCCCTTTTAGGTGACTAGAGGTCTGAAATATACGTTTACATTTTTCATAATAAAAGCCCATTAATATAAATAGGAAATCAATAAGCAATGTCTACAACATGTATATTTCAAGATCATATTGGAAGAGGGTACTGTCAGGTCATTTAAGGATAGGAACTTTGCATATGTTGGGGGCCTGACAGAGAAAGATTGCCCTAAGAAATTCATCTTGAATCTGTCCTTATCACTTCCTAAAAATCATTTAGGACCACTATTTTTGAATGCTTAATTAACTTATTTCTATCTTTTTTTCCTTCTTGCTCTTTAGCTACTCCCAGGAGTAATCACAGGATTAGTTGCCCAGAAGATCCATCTGGAACTCATGGCTTGAAACTTGGCAGAAGCCTATAATTCTGACATTTGCTAAGGCTCTGATTAGGTCTTTATTCTTATTAATAATCATCTTAATTAGGGAGATATTTCCACATCTTCCTCTCATTTCATGGGCTGTCTTACAATGCTCCTAGTCCATTCCTTAATGGTCCTTGATTGTGATCTTGGCATATCTTTTAACAAATAGTTTTTCTGACTGACAAGAATTACTTCTTCGTGAAAAACAACCTTTTAGAAAAATAATCCTATCTGAATATTTAAGCACAGACACTTATTCTCATCCATAGATGCAATAACCATCCCGACCCAATATACCACTGAGAACTCAAAATGAAGCAAAAAAGGCCTCTGAACAGCTAAAAAAGATACCATAAAGTTCAGGCACCAAAGTGATCATAAATATTAATCATATTTGAACAAGTTGTTGTGTAATGCTGAAGAAACTGAGGCAGGAGAGAGATTAGAGAGTTTTTAATATTTTATTAATTGGAGAGCATAATTGACTGGACAGGACTCTTCTCTCAAATTATCCAGTCAGACAGAGATTAGATATACTGGGACAAAGGGATCCATGTTGATCCCAGGGCTGGACGAGACTGTCATTCAAAGAATCCAGCATACAGCATCCAACGATGAATGGGAGAACCCCAACTCCTTAAATACTTTTTTTTACAAACAAAGGAAGAGGGGAAGAGAAGAGGGAAACTTCTTAACAGATCCAGGTGGCTCTGTCAGGATGGGGGAGTCCATAAATTCTTCAGAGTCAGGATGTCTGAATAAACAGAAGTCGCTGAGATATCCAGGATAGCATTATCTTTTGGAATGCAAATTCTTGAGGCCAGAAAGAGCTAGGAATCAGGAAATCTGTTCTCCCCCCCATCCTGAGTCCCCCACTGACAATTTACAACCCCAGAACAAATGGTCCCCAGTCTTAATGGACCAGAGCAGGGTCTTACAGCTAAGGGGATTGGGACAGAACAGTTAAGGATACTGAGACAAGGGAAACTAGTGCAGGGAAACTGAGTCAGGACAGTTAAAGAGAACTGTGGCCTAGAAAAGGCAACCTTCTTTCTGACTACAGCAAGATCCAAAAAGAGACAGGAAAAATTTTGATACTTCCTGTTTAGATTCAGAAGGATAGACTCAACGACTTCTTATTGTGCCCAAACTTGAATTTTCTATCTAGCCAGCGGATTGTCACAATATGAGGAAAATCAAGTTGAATGAAACAACTGTATATGGTTGTGATGGAATATTGTTGTGTTATAAGAAATGATTGTGGTGAGCTTTTTCTTCAGATCTTTTATTATCTCCAATATAGCCCGGTTAGCTTAGAGGTCTATTTCTCTGCTTGGTTCCAAGAGCTCCCTCCGAATGTCACCAAATCCAAAGGTTCTGTCCTTCAGCCTCTGCCTCTGCTTTCTTCAGCCTCCAGCCAGCTCCACTCTTCATGAATGTTATGAGTTCAAATGTTGTGAGCTTTTTCTTCTCAAAACGCAGCCAGGTGATAAAAGTTCAGATCTTTTATTATCTCCAATATAGCCCGGTTAGCTTAGAGGCCTATCTCTCTGCTTGGTTCCAAGAGCTCTCTCTGAATGTCACCAAATCCAAAGGTCTGGTCCTTCAGCCTCTATCTTTTATGAAGATCTAGTTCAGATGGATCTGAATTGGTCCCTGTTCGGGTGCCAAAATGTGGTGAGCTTTTTCTTCTCAAAACGCAGCCAGGTGATAAAAGTTCAGATCTTTTATTATCTCCAATATAGCCCAGTTAGCTTAGAGGCCTATCTCTCTGCTTGGTTCCAAGAGCTCTCTCTGAATGTCGCCAAATCCAAAGGTCTGGTCCTTCAGCCTCTGCCTCTGCTTTCTTCAGCCTCCAGCCAGCTCCACTCTTCATGTCATTCCGGTGAAATCTCGACTTGTAGCTTCTTCACTCTGAAGAACTTCCTTGACTGGCCCATTGAAGCTCTATTTATGCTCCTTCAAGAGAGGGATTGTGGGTTTTCTCCCATAGTGCTCTCTGGCCCAAAGAGCTTCAAGGGAGGTGTGAACTCATTGAACTCCAATGAGTAAAGGTGTGAACACAAGCCTTTTTTAATTAGTTCTACTTAGTACCTTGTTTCAGGTTCTGCCCAAAACATCTTCTTGTAAGATTAGATCAACTCTAATTAGTTAGCAGTTAGTAAGGATTCCAACAAATGATGAACAGCATGTTCTCAGAAAAATCTGGAAATACATGAAGTGATACAAAATGTGAACATTGCACAAAATAACAGCAATCTTGTATGAAGATCAACTATGAATAACTTAGTTATTCTTAGCAATATAATGATGTAAGACAATTCTGAAGGATTTATGTCCATCTCCAGAGAATCTCCAGAGAAAGAATTGGTGGAGTCTGACTGTAGATTGAAAAATACTTTAAAAATTTTTTTTAATTTTAATTTTAATTAAATTTTAAATTTAAAAAGTATTTTTAAAATACTTTTAAATACTTTTTTAAAAATTAAAAAAATTAAAAATATTTTAAACTTTCTTTATTTTTGTTATTTTTTGAGGGGAGGCTGTTTTCTTTCACAGCATGACTTACACAGAAATGTGTTTTTCATGATGTATATAACCTATGTCAAGTTGCTTACCTTCTCAATATGGCAGAGAGGGTGAGAGAAAATTTAAAACTCAAAATTTGTAAAAAAAGAATGTTAAAATTGTTTTTACATATAGTTGGAGAAAATAACATATTAAATTAAAACAAAAATAGTATTCATAATAGAGTAACATGGCTTCTGTCAGAGAGAAATTATTATTGGCTGGTTCCTTTTTAAATCAATCCATTAATTAATCAAGTTTTTATTAATTGCCTTTGTAGTAAGTATTTCTAGTTGCTGGGAAAGACCCAAAGAAAAAAAAGTGAAACAATTTGTGTCTTCAAAAAGCTTACATTCTAATAGGAGACATTTACATACAAAATACATAATAGCACATTGATAGATCTCTACAAAACACACATACACACACAAACACACACAAACATATGCAAAATTACCTTGGAGGGAAAAGTACCTAGGAGGATGAAGAAAGATCTTTTGCAGAAGTTCTTATATACGAGCCTAGTCCTGAAAGGAATCAGATTCCAAGAGTAGAAATAAGAAGAGAGATCATTCCAAGAATGAGGAACAATCAGCACAGAAGCCCAAATTTGGGAGGTAGAGAGTCAGTAGGGATGGACTGTACCTGAAGGGAAAAAATGGGGTCAAAGTTTGGAAAGATTCTCAAGAACTTTAAATATTCAGCAGAGGAGTATCTCTTCGATGCTTGAGGTTATTATAGTTATGGAGTCAAGAAGTGACAAAGTCAGACCTGTGCTTTGTAATTTTTTCTATATTCCCTCTTCCCTTGTGCCATTTCTGTTAGACACGAGAATCCCAAGCTGTCTCTATTGTGAAATACACAATTTTTTTATGGCATTTTAAATGCTTATCTTGATTTGGCACCACACACCTTTTCAATAATTTTATACTCCTCTGTGGTGTTCTTTTTCTTCTTTAAAATATATAATATAAGATGTTCTTTCTGGGGGAGAAGGCAGGTTTCTCAGGAAGTTTTCTGGGAGGCAGCCTTAGTTTCAATTAAGAGTAAATAATCACTCAAAATGCAGCCAGGTAATAAAAGTTCAGATCTTTTATTGTCTCCAATATAGCCTGGTTAGCTTAGAGGCCTATCTCTCTGCTTGGTTCCAAGAGCTCCCTCCAAATGTCTCCAAATCCAAAGGTTTGTCCTTCAGTCCTCCAGCCAGCCAAGTGGAAAATGGAATGGATCTCTCTTGCCTCAGAGAGAAGGCTTTGTCCTTTACTTCTGCCTCTGCTTTCTTCAGCCTCCAATCCAGCTCCAAGTTGAATGTGTCTTGCCTCCGAGAGAGGGCTTCTGGCTCTCAGTCTCCCAAAGTGCTCTGTGTCTGCACCAGAGTGCTCCTCTCCAATCCAGTTGAACTCTCTTCCACCACCAGCCAGCCAAGTGGAAAATACTGGAATGAATCTCTCTTCCCTAGGCTTATATATGACTCTTCTGAGAGAATGGGATTATGGGTTTTCTCCCATAGTGCTCTCTGGCCCTAAGAGCTTCAAGGGAGGTGTGAATTCACAAAGTTACAAAGTTTACTTTGTGAATCTCCCATACTTGTGAATTCCGATGAATAAAGGTGTAAACACAAGTATTGTATTAATTAGTTCTACTTAGTACTTTGTTTCAGGTTCTGGCCCAAAACATCAACTCTAATGAGTTAGCAGTTTGTAAAGATTTCAACACTCCTCCTCTCCAGTCTAGTCAAACTGGATTATTATTTCTTATTTGTACATGACATTTCATTTCCCATACAAGTGGCCTCTAATGCCTATAATGTGTACTTTTTCATTGCTTCTGCTTCATAGAGTTCATGTATAATTTCCTACAAAGCCTTACCTGAAATTCCCAGTTATTAATACTCCTTTCTTCCTGAAATTGCTTTCAATTACTTTGTATATAATTTGCATTTATTTACTTCATAGATATCATATCTTCCCAGTAGACTATAAACTGCTTGAGGAAAAGAATTATCTTTGTTTTTATATCCCTAGTCCCTCATGTATAGTAGATGTTTAATAATGTTTATTGAACTGAATGGATGTAAAAAACTGAAAAAGCAAAGTAGACAGAGACCATTGAGATGGTCCTACCATCCCTCACTGAGTCATAAGAAAATGTGTCCCTGTACTCTAGAATCATTAAGTAATAAGAATTCATAATAAAGATAATGAGCAGAGTTAAATTATATTCTGGGCATTCTGTTTAAGAAAATGAGAAATATGCAACGTATCTTAGATCTTTATTAAAAATTATGAAAACACTGGAGGTTCAAAAAAGTTTTGGTATTTAGGGTAAACTTGAATTACTTGCAAAATTAATTTGTGGGACAGCTCATTAAATCTAATTAAGCATTAAGTGCTTATTATGAATGGTCTTAACAAACTACTACTAGGATGCCTCAAAAAGGAGTGAAGATGATCTTGAATTACAGAATTTGAGCATTAAAAAGGATTTCAGTGAATATGAGTCCAATCCATAAACAAAAGGAATCCCCACTATACCATACTGCACAAATAATCATTCATCTTATTCTTAAAGACTTTCAAGCAGAGAGAAGTCACAACCTTTCAAGGCAGCCATTTTCCATTCCACATCTGCATTATACTAATTGTTAGATAATTTTCCCTAATGTCTAGTGTAAATTGGCCTCTTTGTAGCTTCTGCCCATTGTTCTTATATCTGCGTTCTTGTACCAAATAGAATAAATTTAATCTCTCTTGTAATATGACAGACCTTAAAAACACTGAAGGCATCTAGGTGACATGGTAGATAGAGCACTGGATTTGGAATCAGAAGATTCATTTTCATGAGTTCAAATCTGGTCTTAGACAAGCTGTGTGGCCTTAGGCAAGTCACTTAACCCTGTTTGCCCAAGTTTCCAAATCTGTAAAATGAACTGAAGAGGGAAATAGCAAACCTCTCTAATATCTATGCCAAGAAAATCCCAAATGGAATCACAAAGAGCCAGGCACAACTGAAAAATGATTCAATACCAAAAACCTTGAACACAGCTTTCTTTTTCAGTCAAGCATAAACCATCTTGCCACATTGACATTGGATTATTAACAACTACTTTTTGGGTCTGACCATCTGACTAGTTCATAATATATTGTAATGCCGAAGAAACTGAGGCAGGAGAGAGATTAGAGAGTTTTTAATATTTTATTAATGGGAGAGTAAAATTGACTGGACAGGACTCTCATCTCAAACTATCCAATCAGACAGAGATAAGTATACTGGAACCAAGGAATCCATGTTGGTCCCAGGGCTGGTGGAGACTGGCATCCCAAAGAATCCAGCATCCAGCATCCAGCTGCCAGCCTCCAGCCTCCAGCCTCCAGCAATGAATGGAGGAATCCCCACTTCTTAAATACCTTTTGGAGACAAAGAAGAGGGAAAACACGGGAAAGCCTCTGTCAGGGTAGGGGAGGCCATAAACCCTAAAAAACACACAAACAGGATGTCTGAATACACAGAGATAAAGATATCAATGAAATATCTTGAAATATTTTAGAGGGATATTGTAAATTCTTGAGGACAGAAAAGAGTCAGGAGGTCTACTTTCTTGTTTATCTTGCTAACAATTTATAACCTTAGAGTAAATGGTCCTCAGTCTTAATGGACCAGAAGGAGATTTTACAGTTTAGGGGAATAGTTAGGGAGACTGAGATAAGGGAAACTTGTACAGGGAAAATGAGTCAGGACAGTTAAAGAAAACTGTGGCATAACATTCCACACTCTCTTTCCTAAATATTCAAACCTTTGAATCTTAGCACCTTCCTCTAGATACCCAGGAGCTCTTAGCACCATAATTTTGACCAACCCAAAACAAAACTAGAAAAATGTAAGGACTCATATGGCAAAACCAAGTCTCTCCCTGATAACCCCAGAGTTAATACTGTACAAAGGCTCCCTTGTTGCAAGCATGTCAGGTCCTCTACAGTTCTGGAGCACCATCTCAGCCAGAGAATCCAGTTTGAGATGGACAGTTAGGTCTGTGGTCATTTGTGCACTTAACTCAGTCTCTGCTTACAGAGCAGCAGGGCCAAAGGCTCAAGCCCTTTCAGAAGGGCAGATCTCTCCAGAGGAGAAGGGTGAGGCTGTAGTAGCTCCACCTGTCCCCGCCCAGAGAAACAGACAGGGCTGCAGAAAGGATCAGATTGCAGAGCAGATTATGCACAGTTAGACCATCAAGGCAGGCAAACCCTGAACTTTTTAGGTGCCTCATGCCAAACTTCAAGGTCCTTTGAAATGCTGAAATACTTAATGAACTAGGGTTACAGGACTGAAGAAAAACAGATCAGAGAGACTGCCAGTCCCAGGACAGGTGTCTAATTTCTAAAACTTTTCTAAAAAAAAAAAAATAATCCCCCAAACTGAGTCTGCCAGGGCAATTTTAACAAAATAAGGGATTCTAAAGCTAAAGCATCCAAATTCAGTCTGAACTAGTGAGATAGGGGTGGGGCAGAAGCGCCTTAAGGCAAAGTGAATAGGAGCTAGGAGTTCCCATTCTTTCAGGTATTTTGAAAAAAATATACCAGTTTCCCCAATGTTCTATCTCTTCCTCCCCCCTTTTTTTTCTCACAGAAAGGAATTATCAAATGACCATTCCCCATATAAATCCCAAGAGTGAATCAAATTTCCTATATATAACAGACTAGTACAGTAGCATATCCTAAAATGCCCTCAAACATAACAGAAATAATTACACAGTTTTAACAAATCCCACCCCAAATCTTAAACACACAGTAATAGATGATCCAGGCAAGGTTTAACAGTCAGTCATCAACCATTCCCAAAGTCCTTTAGATCAGTCCAAAGTACACTAGATGCAGAGTCCAGTCCATGATCTCATCCAAAAAAAAAACTGCTGCTTCAGGCTGTGAAGTGATAGGAGGCTCTCATTCCTTGCAGAGTGAGTGTGTGCCGTGGTGACAATCAAAGCTGATCCAGGTTCCAAAAGCAAGCCAAAAACTGTAATTTGACCAAAATCTAGAACAAAAAACACAAATCTAACAAAGAAAGATTAGATCAGTCTCAGATAGAAAGACTCAGTTCACCAGACTGCTGCAAAATATGAGGAGGCCAAAATAAATTGGCCAGCAGTTTCCTATGTGAAGAGATGAGTTTGCTTTACAGGCCAAGCAAACGGCTGCAGTCTTACAGACCCTTGTTAATTGTCCTCTTTTCATGTAGAAACCTTAAAGAAACAAAACACAAATATCCAGTAACAGACAGATGACCAAGGGAAATAGTTGCCCAAGCATTTAGGATACAATGATTACATACACCAGACTGAAAATAGCAAGGCATGACATAATTGAATTGCATTAACAGTTTCTATTGACCATTGCTCTGATCAGAGAAATCAATTACAGAAGGAAAAATGCAAGAACATAACTATAACATAACATAAGCAGTTAAAACTCAACCTTCAGCACATACAGAATAAAATAGCTTTAATCCAATTTTATTCCTATCGATTGTCCCAGTAACTGTCAGAGGGTGGAGCTTTAAAACTTCCAAATAACATTAACTAATTAACTATAAACCCAAGAACTTTTACCTCCAATAACAGATGCCATTAATCAAATTTCTGATAACTCTTAAACAAAGATTTATCATAACTTTACAGTAATAACAGAAAGAAATTTTGTTTCAGTAAGTTCACAACTTAGAACAATTTTCATATCTAGGTAGATGTTACATGAGTGAACATTATACATACAAATCATTTTGCTTTTAAAATACACAATACATAGAAAAACATCCCAAATTGCATATTGTCCATAACAGAAACATTTTCAAAAGGACAAAGAAAAAAACAATTATTTTCAGAGGCCCTTTACATAACCTCAGAATGACCCAATACAATCAATTTAAACTTATACAAAAGACCCAATTCCACATAAAAGAATTCAAGAAGTTTTTTTAAGAATAGCAATTAAACTTTTAGAAATATTCGTACCAATGTATGGATCACCTTTATGACCATATCTCTTAACCAAGAAAACATTTATGTATCAAGAAACAAATATTCAATCAATTAATCCAAAAGTAAGCATGCCCTTAAAGATCACAGTTTGCTGCACTGGCTGTAATCAGATAAGAAAAAACGGCAGGAACATACTTAGAGAGGAGAGGGCAGGAGAGGATTCCACATGGCCACCCTTCCCCCACTCCTGCTCCCTAGGGGGGGGAAAAAAACTTCCCTCAGGTTGCCCATTCAATTTCCTATATGGTGATCCTTTTCAAGATTTAGCCCATCAGTTTCCCAACGTCAGGTTTCTTCCCAAATCCACCCATTTCCAACTTTCTCTTTCTCCCTGACTACATACTTGAACAATCTCCTTAAAGAACTTTCCTACCAGATGCTCCTTTGGTAAAGTAGCAGAAGACAGTGGGGGTGGGTGGCTTCCTCCCCCACCTCTTCACCTATTCCCAAACGTCTTTCTTTCAGCTTCCTAAAACCATGCAAACCTTTAATTGCCCTACAAATCAGTCCTTCCTAAATCACCTGCATTCCTCTTTTCTTTTTCTTTCAAAAACCTGTAAGAGTCACACTATAGTGAATAGCCCAAACCTCCATAAAACCCACACATATCCAGCAGAGCTGGATTTAAAATATAACTTATGTTAACAAATAACTCAATATATTTCAGAAGGTAACAAACTGAATCAAACTAAATACAGCTGTTTTTAAAAGTTTCTTTTTCCCTTTCTTTTCCACCACTTTTCTTCTAACAGCTATTAGCATCTTATTTCCAGGGCTTTTTATTGCCCAGGCCAGGCTAAGCTTGAATTTTATTGCTCTTTACTCTAGTAGGCTTTTCCTTAAAAAAGTTTAAAATCACAAGCAAATTTTCCTTAATCATTGTTCTTAAAACTTAATAAAGCTCTTAAATCAGCAAACAGACTAGGGGCTTTTTCCAGGACTCCATCCTGGGAGAAAGTTTGTTTCGCCTTGAATTCCCTTTTTCCCTTCCAAAATCCAAAGAGGCTTCTGTGAACTTCCAAGCCTGTTTAGTGCTTTTTTTCTGCCTTCACAGAGAATGCCTAAATATTCCATTCAAACTTCTTTCCTTTAAATGTTAGCATACTGCTCTTCTATATCTATTTTAACTTTCCGAACTTTCAAATCCCTTTCAATCTATTTTTTTTATTTCTTTTTTTTTTTTTAATTTCTTCCCTTCTCTCCCTTTTCTCCCTTTTTCTCACATAAGACTGCTATAGTCAGCCAAAGACAGAGGGAAAGAGAAAGATTTTTCAACCTTCTGGATATTTTCTAAGCCTGCAACATAGAGGCTGAATTCTTATCTCTTACAAACTTGCTAACTTTTAACACAGACACACACAGACACACATGGAGCTCCATTTTACTAAGAACAGTTGCAACATTGTTCTTAAAAAATTTTCAACCAACAACATAACAGACAAATCACACAGAACATAGAACACACATCACACAGACTTACACAGTTACAACATTAAACAAACATATAACACATACCCAGAGGATATTATCCAGCGTCCCAGAAAATACCCGTCTCAGAACTTTTAAACCCCGTCGGTATTTATTCTGAGACCACAGGTTGCTATCAACAGACCAGATCAGAACCAGAATAACCAGAACCAGAACCAGAAACAGATGATACCCCAAAAGGTACCCAGACAGACTTACTCTCCCAAATGCCGAATCGATTTCGTTGTCCACTGTAGGCCAGACTGAGGCTGAAGAACCGCTTCCTTTTCCCTGGAAGCTCTGGGGGTAGCCAGAGTACTGGTCTTTTCCCAAGGAACAGACCCAGGTCCTGAGTCACCTTTGGCCTAGGTGGAGACAGAGAGGTCTCTAATCTCTAATCCAGTTCTCAGTTTCTATTATCTTGGTGGGACCGCCAAAATGTAATGCCGGAGAAACTGAGGCAGGAGAGAGATTAGAGAGTTTTTAATATTTTATTAATGGGAGAGTAAAATTGACTGGACAGGACTCTCATCTCAAATTATCCAGTTAGACAGAGATAAGTATACTGGGACCAAGGAATCCATGTTGGTCCCAGGGCTAGTGGAGACTATCATCCCAAAGAATCCAGCGTCTAGCATACAGCTGCCAGCCTACAGCCGCCAGCCTACAGCCTCCAGCCTCCAGCCTCCAGCAATGAATGGAGGAACTCCCACTTCTTAAATACCTTTTAGAGACAAAGAATAGGGAAAAAGCAGGAAAGCTTCTGTCAGGATAGGGGAGGCCATAAAACCAAAAAAATCCCACAAACAGGATGTCTGAATACACAGAGATAAAGATGTCAGTGAAATATCTTGAAATATTTTAGAGGGATATTGTAAATTCTTGAGGACAGAAAAGAGTCAGGAGGTCCACTCTCTTGTTTATCTTGCTAATAATTTATAACCTTAGAGTAAATGGTCCTCAGTCTTAATGGACCAGAGGGAGATTTACAGTTTAGGGGAATAGTTAGGGAGACTGAGATAAGGGAAATTTGTACAGGGAAACTGAGTCAGGACAGTTAAAGAAAACTGTGGCATAATAATATCTAATTATATTATCATCTAATCCATCTCTCGACATCTCCATAAAAACAGCAGGGAACATTTTATTAAAAGTTTTGCTAAAATTGACACATATGATATTTATAGAATTACTCTCATCTACTATTTCAGTTATTATGCCAAAAAAGAAAATTAGATTGGCCCAACATGACTTGCTTTTTAATTTGTATGCAATTAAAATTCATTGATATCTTTTTAAAACATCATCTTTATTTCTAACTCATTTTCTTCTCTCATATTCTGTGAAACATCCTTTCTTTATAAAAAGACCACAAAAGGAAGGGGAAAAAGCAATTGAGAAAATACAACTGATACATCAGCTGAGTCTGATAGTGTATGTAATATTCCACACTCATAATCCTCTAGCTCTGCACAGAAGGGAGAGAGATGTTTCTAAGAGTGATTATACAATTTTCCTTTGGGGGAAGTAGGAGGGGGAATTTTGAAAAGGAGGAAATCTCATCTGCTTCATTTGAGTTTGAGGATTCTCTAATTTTCTTTTCCTAAGGCATCTAGTTTGATTATCTTTGTATAGCTACTCCCTGAATATCACCTGTAAGGATTGCTCAACTATCTTTTTAATAAACTGTTTTAGAATTTTCCTAGGGATTGACTATCAGGTAACAGGTTTGTACTTTTTAGACTCTTTTTTTTCTCTCTCTCTGTCTCTGTCTGTCTCTCTGTCTCTGTCTCCCTGTCTCTGACTCTGTATTTGTCTTTGTCTCTCCTTTCTCTCTCTCTCAAATTCAGGACTATGTTGCCTTTCTTTAATTTTGGGATACTTTACAATATTCTATAATTTTTCAAACATCACTAACATTGTTTCAGTAATCACGCCTGCTAGTTCTTTAGGAACAGCTTTGTATTTTAATATTGCCTTACTTCTCTTGAGTATCAATTCTTTTAGTAATTTTTGTTTTGTCGGTTCTAGTATAAAGGTCACTTTGCAGAGGACAGAAAAACAAAATAGTAATTGAGCAGCTTTCTCTTCTTCCTTTTGTCAGTTATAATCAAATCACAAACTCCAACTGAAGTAAAGTAAAAGTTTACCTATTAGCCTACAGTGTCTCAGAAGCAGAGTTCAAGGTTTCACTGGCATGGAGGAGAGAGAAGTGATCAGATACTTCTGATTCCAAAAAAGGATCTCTTTTTTGATCCTCCTTTTTCTTCCACTAAAACTAAAAAAAGCAACAGAAATAACACTTTTTGTTGTCCTAATCTTTTACCAGCTTTAGTTCATTCTTAGCTTCCTTAGCATTTTTGACATTTTTATTGTATCCTGCTGCTCTTAATATTCATTTTTACCTGACTTTGCTTCCATCTTTTTTACATTTCTTTTTAAAACTAAAGTAATTGATGAATAATTGGGTATCCACATTGGTTTCTTTATGTACATCCTATATTTCTTGCTTATTGGAATTTACTTTTCCCTTTTCAGAATTTTTTCTTCAGCATATCTATTGAGTTGACTTCACTCTATGAGTTTTTTACTCATAAGTCCCCCATCATTGCTATGTCATGCCTTTGAGCCAGGCTTTTGATCTGTTTCCCAAACTCTTCCCCCCTTCTTATTTCTGTCCATTTGAGTCTGTATTATATAGGTACCCTTGGGTATTGAAGGATATGCTAGAGGAGAATAGGTGCTGTCAAATTCTATCATGCTAGAAAGACTCTAATCCAGGGATAAGCAATACCTCTCTTTTATGTACTTTTTCCTCAAATATTTAATGATAAAGGAGCAAAAAAGTGATTTTTTTTTGTAAAAGAAGAGATAATGCCTTTCCTCTTTTAATTACGTCCTATCTATCCTGCATATATTTTATTTGTATATATGTATTTACATGCTGCCTTTCCCATTAGATTATGAGCTCCTTGAAGTTAAGACTGTCTTATCTTTTTTATATTTCCAGTCCTTAGCACTTGCCTGGCACATAGAAGGCAACTCACAAATGTTTATTGACTGACTGATCTAAGCATGTGAATATGAATATAAATGCAATCTGAATAGAAAAGTAAATCTTGATGAAACTTCAGGACTAAATCATGGTAGGTATTTCAGCTAATTTGTATATTCGTGGTTTATGAATGAAGATGGTAGAATTAAGAAAATGAGAAGTAGTAAACATTTGGAGACTGGAGTATGATTTTTTAAAAATAGGCTATCAATTTGACTGGAGAAATATGTGTCGTTGTGTTAATGTTCAGGCTAGTTTTCTGGAGGATCTTTGGATGAGCCTTGGTCTTAAGTGGAGGAGTGAAATAGGCAGAAGAGCACTAGGAGGATGGTCAAAGATGGAATGTCTCTATTTCCAGTGCTCTCAGCCCTTAAATACCTCAGTATGATTACATCATTACAGCACACTAAGTATGTGTGAACTAGAGAACTATTACATTCATTATACTAAGTACTAAATATATGTAAACTAGAGAACCCTAAACCTAACTATCTACATATAGCTACCCTAACCACACTCCAAACCCTCAACTTTTCAAACATTACCAAAATCAAATCCCTTGGCAGCCTGTGAAACAAATCAACACCAACAACCATCATCATCCTCCTCACACTCCTTTTCCTGGGAGGCCTGCCACCTCTCACTGGTTTTATACCCAAATGATTTCTTCAATCACACTGAGTTAACTCCTAACTTAGAACAATAAGTATCCTTGTTTCAAGTATACTTCTTCAGAGTTCCGATCCCGTACATCATTTTAGCTTAAGTTAAAGATGAGTCAAGAGGTTCTTATTAAAGCAAAAGAAGACAGTCAGAGGTTAAATGTAGAGTAAGATAAGGGTTGAAAAAACAAAAAGGGGTTATAAATCCACTCCATTATAGCTATGGGACGATTAGCAGCTGCCTGACAGACAGCGAAAGCTGAGTGATTCCTAATTGTTCAGGGAGTTGACATCCTTGACCAAGAGCTCCATTAACACCTATTACCCTGCAATGCCATCTACGGTTGGAAAAGGATAAAATTTTCCACAAGGGCTTCTAATTTTCTGTTCCTAGCTTTAACTCATGAAGGAACAAGGTAAAGAATAGCTTAAAAAGTAAACCTAAATTGTATTTGCAATTGTGATTGAATACCACCACTTCTAGGTGAGTGACTAAGTGGATGGTCTAGTCCTAATATCCCAGAGAAAACCAGTTTGATGAGCTGGTCTAAAGATAATTGTTATTCACATAAAACTTTCTGAATATCCTTGAAAAGATGATAGATGGTTCATTGAAGAAGCTTAGAAAAGCTATGTTCAAGCAAAGAAATAAATAGTCAAACACAGAAGAGGAGCAATTTTCTGTGGTACACGTCTCTGAATGGACCAATAGTACTGAAGTCCACAATCTAAAGGTTTTTTTTTTACTCTAAAATCTTGTTTTTTCTTTTTTTTTCCCTTTATGTATTTCCATGTCAGATTCCTATATATATGCTCACTCTTCATAAAGCTATTGAATGCACTGGTGGAAGAGTGAAATTTGTGTTTATGCTTATATTGTGAGGTATTTGACCTAACATATTAGCATCTATAATTAATACTTTTTAATATGTAATTTTAGGTATTATTACATATACTATCTGATCATATCAGATAATAAGGGATCTTCCCTGAATGAGCTATTACTTTTGCTGTGGACTGGCATTAGAGCAAGATAGAATGGGATTAAAAAGAGTTCTATTGCACTATGCCAGATGGAAAAAATCTCTTGGGCATTGCCAAGGCTTTAATAAACTGATTGCACTTACCCTAGAAGGGATGGAAGGCAATGAAGAAGACATGCTAAAAATCATGATTTACCTCATTTCTTAAAAATCTTTGGGCATTGTTTGAGGACATGGTAATCTTCAGAGATTTCTTAAGAATGAAATTTCTTAAAAATGGAACTTGCTGAATTATCTCAGCACCTTCTCTTCAAAGAGCTTCAAATAGGGAAAGAGGAGGTGAATATGAACCCCTCTTACAAATGTCTTCTATTATTTTATATTTTTCTGCAAAACATTAAGATGTCTCTACTCAATCTGTTTTTTTTTTTGAGGTTGACATTTTGTTAGTATAAAAGCTATATGTTCCTTTAACATTATTGCTTTTTTCTTTTTTTTTCTTCCAGATCATTCTTGACTTCTGTATATTTGTATTCCCAATCAATTCTCTTTTTTTGTTTCTTTGTTTTTGGTATGTTTGGTTTTTGGTGAGTTTTGCCATCATGGATTAAAATTTTTCTATTCTGCCTATTATTTTTGCTGTGCAGAACATAAATTTTGTTTTCAGGATTATGGTTTCTGAAACAGATGAATTCATTATAGCATTATACTCTGTATTCTCTCTGCCAATTGAGAACCACACCTTTTTTTCTTGTACTCTGTAATGGGCCAGAATTCTGGAGAAATACACTTGAGACAAGGATTCTCACAAGGTGTTAACTCAGTGGAATTGATAAGACAATGGTTATCTAGTTTAGGATGGTGATTAATAGTTCTCTAGTTCAGTATGATTGATTTAATATTACAACAAATAATGGTTCCCTAGAGATATAATGATTGGCTTATACTCAGTATGATGAATGGGATTTAATTGTAGTAGAGGATTTAAGAGGTCAGAGTCTGACCTAGAAGAGAAACTTGGAGAAAGAGAAGACAGAGGACTGGAGACTGGAGGACTCAAAGAAACTTGAAGACAGAGACCCTCATGGTGGCTGTTCTGTTTCCTTCACTTCTCCATTAAGACCAACGACCATCTGAAGGTCCACCAGAAGCCTGGCCCCAGGTGAAGGAGACAGACTGTGAAGAAGATAATAAACACTTTGGACTTTATTCCTGACTATTCTTGTGGTGATTATTCTGCTGAAACCAAGGCCCATTAGGAGGACCTCCAGAAAGCTAGTCAGAATATTACAGTACTCAGCATGCAAAACTCTACCAAGCATTGTGAAAACCTAGGTTACATGTCTAAGTAATAGCAATCTTTGAATTGAGGATTCTTTGTCCTCACCAGCCTCAACACAACATGAGCTTTAGTAATAGCACAATTCTTACAGAATTGTGTCATATTGAGTACTCACATTCGTTACTTGTCATATATATATATATATATATATATATATATATATATATATATATATACACACATATATATGTATATATATATATACACACATACATACATACATACATATATATAAATCTTAAGTTAAATTTTATTTTCAATTCTGAATTACTTCCCTTCTACTTCCCCTCTCCCATCTAATGAGAAAGCAAGAAAAATAAAGCCCATTACAAGTTATTTATCTTTTAAAAATAAAAGTTGGTTAAAGATTTATATATGAAGACATTATTTCCTTAAGTCAATACTTTCTTTGCTCTTCATTGAAATTGTTTCTCTGTGTGTAATGGGCTGAGGCTTGAGTTGATGCACTGAGGTCCCAAGCACATGAGGCTAAATAGTAATTGGACCATACTCTATTAATATATAAGCTTGGAGAAAGAATGGCCCCCGCCTACTCTTTGTGCAAGTCCTGATGTGTTGTATAGGAAATGACGATTCTGGTGGGTGGAGGCAGGGGAGTGAAAAAGGAACTGGAGGAGACTTTTGAAGGCAAAACAGGAGTTTTTACTCCTTTTATAGTTGAAAAAATCCCCATCAATCTATGAGGAAGAGACGTTTTACAACAATTGGGGTTAAAAATGAGTACTTCGGTTTTTTAAGCAGGGCTGCTGTTGAAGGCCTGTCAACACTTTCACCTGTTCCTATCCAATGGAAAACTGATACACCAGTGTGGATAGAACAGTGGCCCTTAAGTAGCGATAACATTCAGGCCTTATTAGATATAGTACAGGAGCAGCTTGAACAAGGGCATTTACAACCTTCTCTAAGTCCTTGGAATTCCCCAGTGTTCGTTGTAAAAAAGAAATCGGGAAAATGGAGGATGCTCACTGATTTAAGAAAAGTGAATGAACAGATGGAAACTATGGGAACTCTTCAGCCTGGACTTTCATCTCCTACTCAATTGCCTAGAGAGTGTCCTCTTTGGGTCATCGATATTAAGGATTGTTTCTACTCTATCCCTCTGGATAAGAAGGATATGAAAAGATTTGCCTTTTCGGTGCCCAGCGTTAACTTAGCTGAGCCTTATAAAAGATATGAATGGACAGTTTTGCCACAGGGAATGAAAAACAGCCCCATTATGTGTCAAATGTATGTTGCTGCTGCTCTTGCTCCAATAAGAAAAGCATTTCCAAAAGTTATGCTATTACATTATATGGATGATATATTGGGATGTGCACCTGAGGAACAAATGCTAGAAGCATGTCTATAAAAGACGATAGAAATACTAAGATACTACAAATTATACATAGCTGAAGAGAAAATTCAAAGACATGCTCCTTTTCAATATTTAGGATATGAAGTATACCCTAAGGTGCTTACAGTACAAAAACTGTCCTTAAGAACAGAGAAGCTAAACACCTTAAATGATTTTCAGAAATTGATAGGAGATATCCAATGGATGCGACCAATGTTAGGCTTGACTATCTATCAGTTACAACCATTATATGATATTTTAAGGGGAGACAGTGCTTTAAATTCACCATGCCAGCTTACAAAAGAAGCTCAAGAGGCTTTAAGAGAAGTTGAACTGGCTTTATCCAATGTGGTTGAAAGAGTCACTCGAAAACCCCTGGAAATATCAGTTTTTGCCACACAAGAGGCACCCATAGCAGTCCTTCATCAAGGAGACAGTGTGATAGAGTGGGTGAACCTCCCGGCACAACCAGAACAAAGCCTTACTCCTTACCCAGTACTTGTGGCTAGAATTTTGTTAAAGGCCATTAAGCAAGCAGTACAATTATCTGGGGCAAGGCCTGATAAGATATACACCTTTTACACCAATACACAAATTAATGTGTGTTGTGAGACCATCCCAGAGTGGCAAATTTTATTAGCCATGGCTCTAAATTTTACACATGGGTCTCCATTAAAGATAACCAGACTTTTACATAATTGGCGATGGATTCTTGAAGAAAAAGTTTCTAAAGTTCCTCTTAAAGAACCAACTATCTTTACAGATGCGTCCAAACACAATATTTGCGCTATATACTCTCATGACTTAACGATAAAGAGAGTAGTCAGAACTCCTTTTCAGTCCACTCAGCAGAACGAATTATATGCGATCATGTTAGCTCTCACTTATTACCCAGGCGACATAAATATAATATTTGATTCAGCCTATTCAGTAGGTATGGTACAAAGAATTGCCACAGCCCAAATAAAATTTGCAGCTTCTAATATATATCAGCTCTTTAAGGAACTTCAGGAGCAAGTGAGAAAACATCCAGGAAAGATTTATATCTTGCATGTCCACTCACATAGTGGACTCCCAGGCCCTATTTTTGATGGGAATTCAAAGGCAGATAGCCTTTTCACTATGTTAGGCAGTACGCCTTTATTTCAGGAGGCCCAGGAATCCCATTTTAAATACCATCAGGCTGCTCGGGCTTTGCGTTTACAATTTGGGATTACAAAAGAGGAAGCTAGGAGCATAGTAAAAAGCTGTACAGCTTGCCTTTCTTTCCACGCTCCTACACTGCCTCCAGGGAAGAACCCTCGTGGTTTGAGACCCAATGAAATCTGGCAAATGGATGTGACCCATTATAAATCTTTCGATCGTCTGTCTTTTATCCATGTTGTGGTAGACACCTTTTCAGGATTCACTTTTGCCATACCAGCAGCAAAAGAGACAGCCTGAGTGGTCACTGAATTCCTTATGCAAGCATTTGCCATTATGGGAGTGCCACAAGCAATAAAAACAGACAATGGTCCTGCATACACCTCCAAACATTTTGCACACTTTTGTGCACAGTATAAGATTTTACACACCACTGGCATACCCTTTAATCCTCAAGGACAGGCAATAGTAGAGAGGAGAAACAGAGACATTAAAACGCTGCTCCAAAAACAAAAGAAAGGGGGAGCCACAGGTAACCCTAGAGAGCTTCTAAATCTAGCTCTTTATACTATTAACTTCTTGATTTTTGACAAAGATGCACTGGCTCTGGCAGACAGGTTTTATAACCCACCGGAAGGGCAGTGTCCAGTGCGAGCAGCTCCACTATCTTTAGATAATCGCCAGGTGAGGTGGAGAGACCCAGAAAGTGGTGAATGGAAGGGACCAGATAGGCTAATTGCTTGGGGGAGAGGGTTTGCTTGTATCTCTACAGGTGGAGAAGGAATCAGATGGGTGCCAACAAGCCGTATTCGCCTTGTCCATCGCAGAGAGACGGAGCAGACCCTTGAAATGAAGGAGAAGACCCAAGAAACATCGGGTGGTTCTGTTGCTGATTGTGCTCACCATTGAAAGAGTGTGGCAGTTATGGCGTTTGACTCATGGACATAGAAAATCATTGGACTTCAAAACCCTCAGAAATCATTGGATTCTCTGAGACATAAGATTGTTGTAGGACTTTAAATCCCTCAGGAATCATTGGATTCTTTGAGACATAAGACTTGAAAGCGCTCAGGAATCATTGGATTCTCTGAGAAATGATATGACTTCAGAGTTATACATGGACTCTGTATACAGAGGTTACAGGACTTCAAAATCTGCTAGAATCATTGGATTCCCTAAGACATAAAAAGACTTTTGCTGGACTTCAAAAACTTGGGGGGATCATTGGATTCCCTGATATGTGAAGCAATGGACAATAGATTGGTTTTGGACTATCTCATGGCTGTTGAAGAAGATGTATGTGTGACTGTTGTTTATATACTCTCCTTCTAGGACTTCTGGCAATCTTTTACAACACAATGTTGATTCATATTGTTTGTTATACCATTAATTGGGTGAATAATTCATGTTTGTTACACCACATCAAGCCTGCACTGACTGTGGGGAGAGTCATCACAAATAGCCTCTGCGTTGTTGCTATGTGCTTGTATAATACTTCTCATGCTGATGGGTTTGTGCATAATAAGCGACTTCAGCCCAGAAACCTGCTAGCAACCCCCACTTCCCTTTGGTGCTTTTCATCTCCCTTCCTGAGATGTCAGGGAGGGCATGATTATCTCCTTTTTAGTGCTTTCACCTCCCTTCCTGAGAAGTCAAGGGGGTCGTGATCACCTCCTTTTTGGTGCTTTCACCTCCTTTCCTGAGAAGTCAGGGAGGATATGATCACCTCTCCTTGGGGGCTCTGACCTCCCTGAGGAGTCAGGGATGGCATGATCACCTGTGTTCAAAAACAAAAGAAAGCGGGAGATGTAATGGGCTGAGGCTTTGAGTTGATGCACTGAGGTCCCAAGCACATGAGGCTAAATAGTAATTGGACCATACTTTATTAATATATAAGCTTGGAGAAAGAATGGCCCCCACCTACTCTTTGTGCAAGTCCTGATGTGTTGTATAGGAAATGACGATTCTGGTGGGTGGAGGCAAGGGAGTGAAAAAGGAAGGGGAGGAGAGCTCAGCCCTCACTTGCTCTGCTAGCTGGCTTCCTGTCACAGCTGCCCATATTGCTATCGCAATCCTTCTTGCCCATATTGCTATCGCAATCTTTTTTCACCTCTTCACTTGAATAAAGACTGAAGATTTTTTCCCTTAACTTGAGTTCCTGACTCCGGCTGATTTTAAATATGTGATCATTACATCTGTGTGCTTTCAGAATTTCCTTCTTGAGAGCTTTGCATATTTCTGGGTCTAACACAGTAAAATTTTATCTGATAGGTTCTTATCCTTTTTTTCTGAATCATTTAAAATCAGTTTTTTCCCAAATCTAGCATGCCTTTCTGATTATGTCTGATTTTCTACTCCTCTGTCACAAACTCTAAGATGGAGAGCACACTTCCCTCAAAGTTCCCATCATTTCTGCTTTAAGAACTAGTCCTTTGTTGATAAGCATCTGTTCCAGCATGAGTTATTCTCATCACTTTTCTATTTGAAGAATGAAATAACAGCAAATGAAAGAATAATAATAAATCTGCTGCCATATCTGTGGTGCTTAAAGGTTTTCAAAGTACTTTACAAAAATTATCTCATTTGATTCTCAAAATAACCCATGAAGTAAATATTATTCTTATCCCTACTTTACGGAGAAGGAGACCAATTCTCAGACAAGCTAGTAAGATGGGAGCAGCTAGGTGATGTAACGGATAGAGTGCCAGGTCTAAAGTCAAGGAAGTTCTTCATGAGTTTAAATCTGGTCTCAGAATCTTATTAACTGTATGAACCTGGATAAATCACATAGCCTTTTTTTTGCCTCAGTTTCCTCATCTGTTAAATGAGCTGAAAAAAGAAATGACAAACCATGCTAGTATCTTTGCCAAGAAAACCCTAAATGGGGTCACAAAGAGTTGGACATGATTGAAACAACTGAACAAGAAAATATCAGAGTTAAAATTTGATCTCTTCTGACTCCATCTAAGAAATTACTGCATTTTTTACTTTTGGAAGAGATATAGCTCCAGTGATATTTGTGTAATGGAAAACTGCTATTATCACTATATCATACTTTCATTTTAGGTTTGTCATCTGTTATCTGAATTCCTAATTTAATTCTTCTCTCTGCCTCTCTCTTTCTCTGTCTGTCTCTCCCTTCTTCCTTCTCTCCCTCCATCTCTTTTTCCTTTCCTTTCTTCCTCCCTCCTTCTTTCCTTCCCTCCCTCTTTCTGTTCCTCCTTCCCCTCCACCCCCACCTCATCATATAGCTGGATAAATATAACTTTATTTCTTCTGTTGACCTTCAGCCAAATGCTTTTAACTGTGATTCTCTTTTCTGGTTTTTGGATTTACTCACATTGATATATCTTAATATACAATTGAAATTCACCCAGCCCTTTTATCTATTGTGATTCTTGCAAATAAGGTAAAATTTTTCCTGAGTTATATTCATGTATCTCATCCTCCCAACTTCTGATGATATATGTGATGACAATTTGCCTCCTTATTTGAAAGTAAACATCTGAGGAGACTGATTTTCTTGCTAGTTTTTTCTTGGAGTTTGTTTCCTATAATAACACTTCCATCTTAAGCCTATTCTTCTCATATTGAACATATTCTCTATAGGATTTAGTTTAGTGTCTATACAAAGTCAATTTTTTCCCTCCTACTTTAATCTTGGTTTAAAGCCCTTTCAATTAAATTTGTAAGACTCCATGCAAATATATTTTTGCCAATCTTTCAATTTTTATCTTGTGTATCTCTGACTAAGAATTTATCATTCCTATATTTTAAATCACATTTCATGAATCCAAAATCTTCTCTTCACACCCCATCTTTTTTGCCATGTTTACTTTTCAAATTTTCCTCTCTCTTCTAAATCTCTTGCGTTCAATCAACAATAAAAATGATCTTCTGACCTAAGTATTTCAGTTTATTTGAACAGAAAATCATAATTCCTAGCAACACTTTCTACATCCCTTCTGGTAGCATTATTTGCATTTTTTAAAAGTCATAAGAAATAGATAGTAGTTGCTAGGTTTGGCTACTCTTGGGAAGTTCTCTGTCATTTATTGACAAATTTCCTAGAAAGAGAATGTGCCTCTCTACTGAATGTTAGGTTGACCTATATAGTTCCTCAATAGAAAGTCATTAACCGTCACTACTCATCATTTTTTCTTCTGATCTTAAATATATAAATTCTCTTCTCAACAAGATCTACAACATCATTGATTAGAAAATGAAATAGTTATTTTCTCTCAAGAAGTTCCAATTATGTTCTCTGTGGAAATAGTCAATATCTATTACTTCATTTTAAATATTCAGTTCTTTTTATTCATCTCTTTCTCCTGTATTTAATTCTTAATAGTCAATCTGAAAGTATTTATTAAGTACTTGCTTTGTGCCAGGCAAGATACTAGGCATTCAAGATATAGAGGTAAAAAGAAAAATAATCCCTGCCTCAAGATACATGTAATCAAATCAGGTAAGACAAAATATGTTTCTATAGGCCTATAAAAAAGACAAGTATATTTGTGGGCAAGTAGGGGTGGGAGAAGCATTAGTAATTAGTAGGTAGTGGTTGAGCTGAAGGAGCTAGGAATCCTGAGACAAAAAGTTAAGGAAGAAGAGCTTTGCAAGGACACAGGAAAAAAAGACATCATTCCATGTAAAAGAGATATCAAAAAGACAATTTTACTGAATTGTAGAGTATGTAAAGTAAAATAATTTCCAATAATAGCAAAAAAGATAAATTGAGATTAGGCTTTAGTGTCTTTTAATACCAAACAGAGGATTTATGTTTGATTCTGAATGGAATAGTGAATCCCTATAAGTTTTTTTCAGTTAGGGGAATGATATGTCAAATTTATGCTTTAGTAAAATCAGGTGGCACAGTGGGCAAAGTACTCGGACTGTAGTCAGGAAGATTTATCTCCCTGATTTCAAATCCAACATCAGATACTTACTAGCTTGTTAATCTGGGTAAGTCACAACTCTGTTTGCCTCAGATCTTCATCTATAAAATGAGCTGGAGGAGGAATGGCAAGTGATTCCAATTTTTTTTTTGCCAATAAAACCCTTTAATGAGGGTCATGAAGAATTTAACATGACTGAAATGACTGAACTATGGCAACAAAACCAAAATAAATAAATGAAAAATCACTTAGCAAACATTTATTGTGTGCCATGCAGTACAACACTAAATCCTGGAGCTACAAACATGAAATTCAGTCCTTTCGTTCAAGGAGTTTACATTTTAACACACATATTACATATTATTATATATAATTATATTATATTATATTATATATATATATCATATATATACATGTATATATATATATACATATATTCTAAAAAGAGAAGGCAATACATATAAGGAAATGGTGGGCAGGAATCTGTGAAGTCACTGGGATGGTGGAGCTATAGAGCATTTTATTGAAATGGCCTTTCAAAGAATGGTAATTTTTTTTTTTTTACTATTTTTTTCAAGATTTAGAGGTGGTAAGGAAAGGAGAAAATAGAGAGGAATATGAATGATGAAATGATGTAAAAATAATTGGGAAGCAGTAGATCACATGGTGGATCTCAATTGAGTTAGTAATGAAAGGCAATGAAGAACAAGCAGAGCCCAAAGAAAGAGCTGAAGACTTGCGTGCAAGGCAAATATGTGTTGGATGTATAGTACAAAAAGACTTGAAATAGGGAGGTCAAATAGTTCATACAATGGGTCAATGCAGCCAAAACCATAGTGGTGGCTATATGAGTAAAGAGAAAGGATTGGATAAAAGAACTATGGAGTCAGAAATTTTAAAACTTGGTGATTGAGTGGATATGTGGAGTGAATTAGAGTGAGGAAATGAGGATAATACCAAGGTCACAAACTTAGGTTACTAAAAAAAAATATGGTATTTTCAATAGAAATAGGGAATTTCAGACTTAAGGACTGGAGCCAACATGATAGAGTAAAGCCAGCAAAGCTCTTTGCCAGTCTCTCCCAATGCACTTTTTTCTTAAAGTTAAAAAGTGCATCAAGCTGAATTCTTTTTTGGGGGTGGGGGAAGCAATCAGAGTTAAGTGACTTGCCTAAGATCACAAAGTGTCTAAGGCAGGATTTGAACTCAAGTACCCTTGACTCTAGGTCTAGTACTCTATTCTCTGCCCCATCTAGCTTCTCCTTAAAAAGTGCAGGAAGCCAAATTTTGAGTGGATAACAAAAAAATCAATTACACCAGGGAAACTAAGGAAGACAGAGAAGTCTATAAACACTGGGATTGGATTGGTTGGAAGCACAGAACAGAGAAAGTGGAAATGGGCTGTGGCTTAAGGCAATAGTAACAAGGAGCAGCATAGCTCTTAAGGAATTGACTAAAGGGCATTTGTATTCCTGATCATAAAAAAGATCCCAGGGAATCCTTGTACTATTATTAGATACAGGATCAGGTGCATTTTGTAGTTCTGTTGCTCATTACCCAATTCTAAGTTGCAGTTCCAGAGTAGAGAGAAGTAGTGGCAATCACAAATGGGTTCTATCTACATAAGGGACAGAACTCAGATATGGAAGGGCAGTGCCCAGATCTCTCCCCTCATTGTTACCTTACAGGCCTCCATAGAGCTGTGAAAGCAGCTGAAGAACATAAAGGTTCAGGCCAGACCTCTCCCCCAGAGGTAAGCAGAGTCCATTTCTAACAAAATTCAAAGTTAAGACATATACTGGGAAAATAAGCAAACAACAAAAAAAGAATTTAACCATAAAAAGTTACTGTGGTAATAGGAAAGCTCAAGACACAAAATCAGAAGAATAAAATTATTTGAAAACATCTATAAGCAAAATTTCAAGGAAAAAATGTAGATTGGAGAGGCCTAGTAAAAACTCCTGCAATAGGTAAAAAGATTTCAAAAATCAAATAATAGCAGTAGAGAAAAAATTTGAAAAAGAAATGAGAGCTACGCAAGAAAAGTATGAAAAGAGAATTAATGGCTAGTTAAAAGATGCAAAAAATAATAAAGAAAAAACTCCTTAAAAATCAGAATTGGCTAAATGGTAAAAAAAAAAAAATACAAAACCTCCCTAAAGAAAATAAGTCCTTACAAATTAGAACTGGTTATCAGTGTAGTGCAGTACATCAATGCTCTCAGGAAGGGAGACCTTTTTACATAACAGTGGGGAAGAAAGATGAAAACATTGAATTCCTCAACAGGTGAAAGCAAACTGTACTTTACCAGTCTCAGATACAATAGAGAAACAAACACAGGCAAAGTTGATAAACCCCTATTACTCTCCCTGGACTTAGGCTAACTGGGTTACAATATTGACAAGATTAAGCACAACTATTATGAAGTCTATGATTTTTAACTCCCTTGGGCCAAGTGCCATCTGCCTTCCTTTCTCATAATGTATAGTTATGAGAATATCTTATGGGAATTGGCATAAGGAAGTACTGTGAGTTCTTTCATCTCTTTTTATCTTCTTTCTTATCAATCCCATAATTCAGAAGCCACATTCAAAAATCTCTCAAGGAGAAGGTAAGGGAAAGGGGAACCATTGCTTTTTTGCATACCTAGCAGGATGTCAGATTTGGTGTCTCTTTTCTTATTTTGCCACCTGCCTATTCATCCTAGCTGAACTATTTAACCAAACACAACTATACCAACTTCCTTTCATTAACTGATCAGATCACATATGTGTGTGGTAAAGAAGACTGATAGCTTAAAGCCTGAATCTAATTAGCCTACTGTCTGAGTATTAATAGAAAATACCCTAGTGGGGGCCATAAGCTATAATATTAGGATTGTCCACTGTGTTATCTCCAGAAATCTACCATCTGGGGCTTCATCTTGATTCTCTTTCTACCTGACTTTTCTTTTCTCAAGCTATTTTTTGTGAGTTCATCATATATAACATGCTCCCGTATTCTAGATCCAAGAATCTATCTTGAGTCTTTTCTGAAAACATAAGTAAAGCATTGGAGGTTCCTATTAGCAAATGGAAGAGGCACATTAAAAATAATGTTTGCCTGAGTCTTTCTAATATTAGTGCTTTTCAGAAACAGGTGGTAACTAATTACAGGTAATTGATATCTCCACTATAATTCTTGGAACTCTGACTCTTCTGTTGACATAATTCTTTCCTTCCTTCCCCCCAACCTATAAGAAATTGATTCAAGAGTGACCATTTTGCTTGGTTGACCATCTGCCATGAATGGCATACACAATTGGACTTCAATAAACACTAATCCAGTAACAGAGGACAACCAAGAGAATGGGTGTATTGGCAAGTCATTCCAGTGTGCTGAGCTCTAGGCTGCATGATTAGCATGTGATGGAGAGGGCAGGGAAGAGATTCATCTATATTAATTCCTGGGCAGTAGTCACAGGGCTTGAAAAAAACTCAGGACTGTACAGTCAAATGCTCTCTTCTTTGGAGACAGGACCAATGGAAGAGTTTTGCTGATACTTTTCACTGTATTTAGATGTTTGTGGAGATCATCAACCAAAATAAATATTACAAGTTAAATAATTAGGTGTGGGGTTTAAAAAAGTAACAAGTTGTCCACTGTCGATATGGACATTGGGGTGCTAATTTCTCATTGTACTGAACAGAGGACTGTATTATTACTTTAACCAAGAACAAGATAGCTATCCCTCCTTAGCTAGAATCCTTGTGCCAATTAGAGTACCCATCGAAGCCAAATGGTCCTCAATCTGTTCCCCATTCGCAAAATAACATTCTCCCATTTCAGAGCTCTAGATTTGCCTTTGCTAATCAATAACTTCCTTGTTATGCAGCTGAACTTTCTAGTCCATTTGTTCAATTGCTGAGAAATCATGTCTGTAAAATTAGTGTTACCCTAGAAAAGATAAAGCTCTCTAATCCAATGGTTTCTTGGATCCAATCTTCGAGATGATTTTCCTGAAAAGAATGAACTGTTTTTGGACATAGTTTTTGTTGATTAAATATAGTTCTTCCTTATTCCTTCCTTAATACAGAATTTCCTTCACCTCAAGATACTTGTTCCACTCAGAAGTCATCACATACCTTGGAGACCTTGCACTAAATTCTTCCCAATAGACAAACCTCCTTTCTCTGATATAGTTCATATGAACTCTTTCTCAGAAAGTACTTTGGAAGGCCAAGGGCTAGTATCATTGGGAAATATCTTGCTTTATAATATTATGTGAAAGGTGAAACTGTTGTTATGTAACTATAGTGGAAGTGAATTTACTTGGAAGAAAGGAAATCCTTTAGCTAACTTGGTGGCAATTCTGAATTATTGGATAGGAGTGAGGGACAATCCTTATTTAGCTCTCTGTTAGAATATTTACAAACTGTTAAGTTATTAGAGTTGATAGAGACAATAATTATCTAATTTAGCATGGTTCAGTATCCTTGATCTAATCTTAAAAGGAGATGTTTTGGGTCAGAACCTGAAACAAGGTACTAAGTAGAACTAATTGACACAATGCTTGTGTTCACACCTCTACTCATATATTGGGGAGATTTCAGGGTTTAGTATGAGATACCCGAATTCACATCTTCCTTGAAACTCTTAGGGCCAGAGAGCACTATGGGAGAAAATCCATAATCCCACTCTCTGATATATAAGAAGAAAGTAGAGGCCCAGTTAGGGGAGTTCAACTGAATTAGATTGAGAGGGGAGTGTCAAGTGAGTTCAGCCAGAAGCTCTCACTCGGAAGAGAGTTACTTCGAGTTAGAGAGAGTTACTTCAGAACATTGACTGGGGTCAGAGAAGAGCACTCTGGGAGGAAGCCCACAAGCCCTCTCTCAGAGGCAAGACAGATTCACATTTGTGCTGGCTGGGCTGAAGGACAAACCTTTGGATTTGGAGACATTCGAAGGGAGCTCTTGGAACCAAGCAGAGAGATAGGCCTCTAAGCTAACCGGATTATATTGGAAGCAATAAAAGATCTGAACTTTTATCACCTGGCTGTGTTTTGAGGTGATTATTACTTTCAACTGCAACTAAGGCTGCCTCCAGAAAACCTCCCTAAGAAACCTGCTTTCTCCCAGAGAGAGTCATCTTATATTATTTTAAAAGAAGAACAAGAACTCCAACAGCTCTCATGGAAGAAAGTCCATCTACAGTTTTCAAAGGGGAAAAATATTTTGTATCATTCTTCCGATGTGGCTCTCAGGGAAATTTTGGTGAGTGAATCAGGGAATATTGAATTGGTGGCATTATTGGGGCAATTATGAGGCAAGTGTCTTATGATCTCTTAGTTGTTTTATTACAGATGATCCTGAGACATGATGGAAAATTGTTGACTGTACCAGTAGTATGAACCTCATTTCTGGGTGCTGCTTCCATTTATCATCATAAACTCACAACAAAAGAAGAATCTGTGACTATGCTTTGGTGTCATTATTTGTTATATACCCCTGATATTTCTCATGCGGCTCCTGCTTATTAGCTTGTCACCATGTTGCATTAGGAAACCCACCATGAACAAAAGATTTGGCATCACTTATCATAGGGTTAGATTGTTGAGATCTAAGCCTTGGATGTTTCAAAGTAGGAAGAAAATATTCAATTCTGGTTTTTGTTTCTATCCACATTTTTTGGTTCTTTTTCTTTTTGATGAATTTGGATTTGGAGGGGACTATTATTTTTCTTTTTTCCTCCTTGTACTGCTAATGACAAGAGTATTATTCAATAAAAGCCCTTGAAAGCATGTAAATAGTGGAAAGTTGCAGAAGATCCTTAGGATTGTGCCACTGTGGGAATGTTATTTGATAAGGTCAGGGTTCCTCCACTTCTTTGAAGTACAAATTTATTTTCCCTAAAAGCAAAAATGTAACCTCTGACTTGATTTGCCCCTGCTTCTCTTCACGCAGCTTCCTGGTCACCCAAAAACATAAAAAAATCTACATAAGAGTTGGAGAGAACATATGCTGTTCTCTCTTGCTATGCTGACCAGAATTTATAGATGGAGTACCTAAGTGCTACTCTATCCTTCCTAAATATCCTGGCTGTTTTAAGTCAAAGTAAACCTTTTGTTAAATGCCCAAATCCCTCATTTAGTAACAACATTGAGCTTGAAACTGAATGAAGAAAAGGCTGCAAATTATGCCTCAAGAGTTCCTAACTCATATCCTCATCATTTTTCTAGGACTCTTTACCTGTTCAGGAAAATCTAAATTGCAAGTTACCCTTCAACCCCAACTTAACCTCACTTTTTTGGGGGCTTCCACTTTCTCTTCTCTAAAATGTGGGGACTTCTGGAAGACAGTAAAAAAAAAAGCACAGCTCCCTCTCTTTATTGCCACGGTGGGAAATTATGACTAAGAAACATTCCGTGAACTTAGACATGGTTAACATGCCTTTGTAACAAAGATCAAAAACAAAGAGGAAGAGAGGACAGTCTTCCTCTTTGTTTTTAATCTTTGTTACAAAGGCTGGAATGATAAGAAGATGTGGAAGGCATATATTTAGAGATGATTGGGATTTTAAAACAAACGGCATAAACAGAAACCAAGATTCCTGTCAAATAATAAAATGAGAGAGTTGGACTATTTGATATCTAGGGTCCCTTCTACTCTAACTCATTTCACAATATACTCTACATTTCTTATATATTCTGCATCTATTGAGGGAAGGGACTTTCTTATCTGTCTCACAGTGCCTGTTAGAGTGGTTGCTTAATAAATGTTTGTTGAATATCAAGGTTAGAAAGGTGCCTCCCTCTGCCTCCCTCTAAAAGCTTTTGGATATATTCATTTATCCAATCTGAAGAGGAAACACTGCTCCCCTTCTTCTCTTCCTCCCACCACACCATGATGCTGAATCAGCAGAAATGAGAAAGCTTTTATATGAATTCAACTTTGACAAATTTCCTTTAATCATTTAAACCATATGAATATAACTATATTTTCTTAACACAGAATCCATAATTCTAGCTCATTGTAATAACTTGCAACAAAGAAATCATTAAAAAAAACCATTATGGAGAAATCCTTTGAAAGTTTGGAGATTCATTATGAAAACTAAAATTGCATTACTTGAATATTTCATATGCATAACATTCTTCTATTTCCTTATTATATTTTGCCCTCAGGTGCTTATAACTTAAGCCAATTTAAGTCAATGTATTCCTTCTTCCATGAGATTAGGGAATGAAAGGCCTGGTATTTTATAAAAGGAATTTCATAATCAGTCAGCAGATAAGAGACACAACTTTTCCAGGGGAAAATAATGATCTTTATGCCATAGTGCAATGGGCCTCAGGAAGAACTGAGATCACTTACTAGCTGTGTTACTTTGGGCAAATTGCTTAACCTCTGTCTGCCTTAGTTTTCTCAACTGTAAAATGGGAATAATAATGGCACCTACCTCACAAGGTTGATATGAGGATCAAATGAGATAATATTTTTAAAGTGCCTTTACTTTACTTAACACAATGCCAGGAAGATAGTTGACTCTTAATAAATACTTATTCCCTTCCTTTTTTTCCTTCACTCCATCTCTGAAATCATGTCATGCGATGACTTCCTGCTTTGATTTTTTTATACGATGAGACCTATTTGTCACAATATGGTCCTGGCTGAGGAGTAAGTTTCTATCTTTCTTTGTCAAGAACTTTGTTAATTGGGCAGGTCATTTTTTTCTAGTTCCTCCTTATTGCTTAGGTATCATTTCCAGGATGAAATAGGAAGATTTGAAGTGATGGTTTGACCTGGGAAATGGACAGATAAGAATTACATTAAGGCCACCTCTAACATTCATAGTGAGTTCATGGCATAGTAGAAGGAACATTGGTTTTAGAGACAGAAGTTTTTTGCTTTTTTATGAGAATAATTTCATCTTTCTGGATTTCTTTATCTATTAAATGGAGGTGGTGATAGCCTAAAAGGGTTTCTTTTAGGTTCAATATTTGCTAATGATTCAGCTATTACTCACCTTCAAACAATAGGCATTTATTAAGTGCCAGGAACTATATGCTAGACATGATGCTAGGTCCTGTAGATATAGAAACAAAAAATGAAGCTCACTTTGTGATGTTATCATTTTTACTGAAAACTTTTAATGTATTTGAGCCACAAACCTCAATCAACAAGAAATATAGGCTGACACCCCATATGTTGATGAACTTCTATGTAACAAGGAGAAACACATGCACAGATACACTGGCAAAGTCATCCAGATACCCAGATTCCCTATAACTGCATTGATTTGCTACAAAGAGATTTCACTTGGCTCTTTTGTTATTCTTTAGGTCAACTCAATTAGCTCTCTAGTTATTATATATTTTAGAAATGTAGTGTACATAATGTGTATTGTATAATTTATAAATATATATGATTATTATGCATAATACATAATTTAGAAATATATTATATAACAGAAATTATAGGACAAAAACTTGGACTATCCCTTGTTTTATATGCTAACTTCAGGAAGCCTCAGAGTGGGAGAGAGACTGCTGAGCTTGTTAAGGATATTGGCAGTATTCCAGTCTATTTCTCCCAACAATCAACTGCCCTTCCTCCTTAATTGAGATAATGATTAGGACAAGCTAGTATGATATGAGGTAAATGCTTGAGGATTTGGACAGTTTGTGTAGATTCTCAATTTGGTTACTTCAGCACCCAATAATATCAGTGATCAAGCTTAAGGAATACCTTCTTGGACTTTTTCTTCTCTCACATAACTCATATTCAATCAATTATCAAACCATATATTCTTTCCTTTTACCATTAAATCCATGGATTATTTTCCTGGACATAATATTTCCTTTCTCCTTATTGTGTTCAGTAAGCATTTATCTTTATTTAAAAATCTTCAGTGGCTCCCTAGTACCCATAGGACAGATTTCAAACTTAGTTTGGCTTTCAGGCTTTTTCACAGTCTAGATCCAGTCTGCCTTTCTAGCTGTTTTCTTATTATTCCCAGCGACAAATCCTGTGCTTTAAAATACCTACATTATTCCTTATTTCTCAAACATTCCATACATATTCCAGTTACCTCTCATTTGTTCACATTGTATATGCCCCAAGAATCACCTAAAATGCTTTGTATTCTCTACACTTAGCTAAATCTTCTTCATCCTTTGGGGTTTAATTCCATTTCTATGAGGTATAACCCAAGGTATGACCTAACTCTAATCCACAATGATCTCACTTATCTGAGCTCTAGGAGCAATCACTGTTGGCATTACTTATTTGGATCTTATTATATTCAGGCTTTCACTGCTAGTTACTGCTTCATATATAGATTATATCTCTAATTAGACATTAGGCTAGTTAAATATTGGGGCTATATTTTATTGTATCTCTGTGGACAGTGATTTTCATGAACACAGTAGATACTCAAAAAATGTTTACTGATCATTTGCTGGTCAATTAGCAAAACAATTATCAAAACAAAAGGAATTTTCATTCATTTTAACTTTTAAAAATTCAACACGCTATCTATAATGCATGAAACATGGGAGTAGATCAGAAAGTCAAACAAAAATATGGTATCAAGGAGGCAGCTAGATGGCAGCTAGGTGGCAGCTAGGTGGCGCAGTGGATAGAGCACCAGCCCTGAAGTCAGGAGGACCTGATTTCAAATTTGATCTCAGACACTTTACACTTCCTAGCTGTATGACCCTGGACAAGACACTTAACCCCAATTGCTTCAGAAAAAAAAAATGGTATCAACACCTGAAAGTGATCCAAAATTTGTACTTCTTTTCATACATCTGGCTACTCATTCTTAGGTGGTTTTTGGGTCCTGCCTCTTTTCTATGGCTCTGAACCTTGACTTTTTTCTGTCTCTGCCAAATGCTACTTTTAAAGGGTAAATTAAAAATCTGTCTCCTTGAGCTCAAGATTCCCTCCAGAGATCACACAATAGAGTGTGAAGAACAGACTGTATTAGTACAATCTTCCAAACTGCTCTCTTGTCTGTTTTCCTGGTGAGTGTTTCAAAAATGAAAAACATGCCAGGAGAACATTGTGTTTTGGGTAGGAAATTTAAAAGTTGGCAGAAATCTTTAAGGATCTTTGGTGGGAGTGGATATGTCATTGTTTTTGGTTTATTTGAAGGTCTCTGGATTTTTTATAACCATTACAAATATTAGAAAGAGTTTCCCTTGCCCAGGTGCATGGAAGGAGACAAGGCTTCATTAGATGCCTACACCATCCTTTTTTCCTTAAAAATGATAGTATGAATCAAAAAATTATAAAAAATACAAACCATATGGGGACTGAGTTGGACACTTAGAATCTTAAAACTGGAAGAAACCTTAAGAATTATCTAGGCTAATTCATTAATTTAGCCAAGGAGGAAACTGAGAGACCAGGGAGGTTAACAATTTGCTGTGATTCAGGGAAGAGGTACATCTTACCAGAGTTAGGAAGTTGGGTTCAAATTCTGTTTCTGACACATTCTGATTTTATGATTCTGGAAAAGACATTTGACCACTCAGTATACTCAAGCAGTACTCTATAAATTGTAAAGAAGGTAACAATCTGCATGGAGAGAGGATGTGCCTCATTAGAAATTCTCAGTTTCAATGAAATCACAAGCATAGTTAAAAAAAAAAAAAAGAACAGCATTATACTGATAGATCTCAGAGTCATATTTGGAAGATTCTCCACATTGATTATTGAAAAAACATCTCATTGCCTTGAAATTTTCAGGCTTTTCTTTCCTTTTGAAAAGAGGGGTTCAATTAGCAGTTGTATTCTCGCTCCTCTGACTTGATTCAGGGACATTAAAAACCTGAATTTTACCTTTGCCTCTTAACCTGTCTTTTGTCAGATCTAAGATATATGTGAAAAGACAGAAAGATTTTTTTCCCTGCCAATTGTCAATTCCCTGTCCCTCTTTTCAACTTTATCTTTGTAGCCAATGGTGAGTTTTGTCTTTGATAAGCCTTATCTCGCAAACTTTACTATTCCATCTGATGTGGATAGAGTATTGCACTTAGATCAGGAAGATTTGAGAATAAATCCATACTTGTGTGTGTGTGTAGTGTGTGTGTGTGTGTGTGTGTGTGTGTGTGTGTGTGTGTAAGTACATACATATGTATGTATATGTATGTATATATGTGTTTATATATATACATATATATGTATGTGTTTGTGTATCTATGTATGTGTATATCTGGCTAGCTTATAGCTATAGACTAGATGAGAATTTTGTATTAAAAGAGTACTGGAAATAATTATGGAACTTATAAAAATAGGTGAGGAGAGTATCACTTTTTCATAAATGCTAGGTAAAGCTGTCAATCAGGATGAGACTAGCTAGTGATGGTTTTAATTGATAGTTATCCACTTAGTCAAACAAGAGATGGAGGGCCGAATGTGTCTAGTAACTCAACATTAAAAAAGTACTAAAGAACATTCTAAGGAAGAAAAGTGTATACTCTTTCTATGGAGACATCAGACCAACATCAGATTCTGCTGTGGTTTCATCTTGTCTTTGTAACACCAGCATGCCTGGTGTTACATTGTGTAACACAATGTCCCATTGTGGTTAGACCCCTAATTGCCCTCTTTTTAAAGTCATTGTGAATAATAGATTTCTAGGTGGTTTATTCGATTTCTTCTATTTATCCATTTGGATGACTAGGTGGTTCAATGGATAGAGAGCTGGGTCTAGAGTCAGGGAAATTTAAGCTTAAATCCAGCTTCAGACATTAACTAGGTAGTGATCCCGGGCAAGTCAAAGAATCTGTTTGCCTTAACCACTGAAGGAGAAAATGGCAAATAGCTCTAGTATCTTTTCCATGAAAACCTCACAGCCTGTATTGGCATGTAATGATCCACAGGGTCACAAAGAATCAGATATGAATGAACAGCTAAACAAAACAACTTATTCATTTATTCGGTAACTAGATGGTAGAGTGAAGAAAGTGCTAGATTTGGAACCTGAAAAATTTGAGTTTGAATCCTGCCTCAGATGCTTCCTAGCCTGTGACCCTGGCAAGCCACTTAACTTCTCTGTGCCTCAGTTTCCTAATTTATAAAATAAGGATAAGACTTGTACTTACAACATAGAATTATTATGAGGAATCAAATGAGATGACAGAAACCTTAAAGTATTATGTAAATGCTAGCTATTAGAACTATTATTCATTTACTTACATTTATTAAGCAATTATTCATTAATGTAACTCAAATTGGTGTTCTAGGCTCTTTTTCTCCTCCTCCATCTACATCCCCTTAAAGAGGGAACCCTGAAACTCTAAAAATCCTTGAAGGACAAAACCTCCTTCAACTCTGCCTCAGTGAGAGACAGTTTCATTCTTGTTATCTAGGTGGGGGGGGGGTCTGTTCAGTCCTAAAACTCATTGAATTCTATTCAAATTCAGCTCAAGTTGACTCCCAGATTGTAGAACTCCTATTATAAAGGAGCCAATCTAAAATCCTCTCTTTGCAGAGGTTCTAAACATGCTAGCTATGTCATG
Organism: Antechinus flavipes; assembly: GCF_016432865.1. Taxonomy (NCBI): domain Eukaryota; kingdom Metazoa; phylum Chordata; class Mammalia; order Dasyuromorphia; family Dasyuridae; genus Antechinus; species Antechinus flavipes. The sequence continues at coordinate 175,154,990 of NC_067401.1, forward strand.
CTTGCTATGCCAAGGAGCCTTTGTCCACTGGAATATTCTTTTCCAGTGCCACATCTCTTTACCCTCACCTTTTCCCTAACCAGACTTCATGCCTTTCTGTCAGGATTTCTAAACTTACTTCCCAATTCCTATAATAAACCTCTTTTATCAATCTAGATTTTCAGGTATGTAAATTACTTTATAGAGAAGCTCTGTACCTTCAGAAGGGAGTTCCCCCAAAACTCCCTACCCTTGGGCTGAATCCCAAGGGGGTGCAGGGAAGCCAAACCTCTCCATTTGGTTCCCTGAACCTCGAATCTGCCACTAGATTTTATCATTTAACTCCTTGACAACCAGAAACTCTAAATCTCATTTTGGTTCCCTAGATCTAGACCATATCACCTTCACTGCTATCAGTTCTCAAGGAATTAATTACTCTATGTAGATTGCTCCTAGAACTATGAAATCAGCTTTAGTCTTGTGCTCTGTTACAATCTTACCAACTACCTATTAGATGTTTTGAAATCCAAAGGTATTCCATACACAACATATCCAAAACAGAATATTATCTTTTTTCCCAAATTTACTTATCTTTTAATTGAAGATATCACCATCCTTCTAATCAGTTGAGTCATATCATCCTTCCAAATACATAGCCAACACAATATTTTAAGCCTTCATCACCTCTCATCTGAACTATTGCAATAGGCTCCTAATTGGTATTCCTGCCTTACACAATTCAAAGGGATTTTCCTAAAACTTGAATCCAGCCACAAGACTCCCATTCTCAATTGATTTCAATGAATCCTTATAAATCTCTGACATTTAAAGACCTTCAAAGCCTAGCCCCAATTTACATTCTTTAGCCTTATTATATATTACTTCCCTTTGTGTATGCCATGTTCTGGTCAAACTTGGCATCTTACAGTTCTGTAAACATGGTGGTCCATTATCTGCTTTTGTGTGGCCTCCTTACCTGGAATATCCTTTCTTCTCACTTCAGTTTCTCAAAATTCCCAATTGCTTTTCAGACTCAGCTCATATGCCACCTTATGGCAAGATTTTTCTAACTGCACACCTCAGCTATTACTGACTCCTAGCTGCAAATCACCCATTTATGTACATGTGATTTCCCTCCATAGAATGTAAACTCATTGAGAGAATAGACTATTTGACTCTTTTTATTGCCAGCATCTAGCAGGCACTTAAGAAATACTCCTTTGGGCAGCTAGTTGGTATAGTAGCACTAGCCCTGAAGTCAAAAGTACTTGAGTTTAAATCTGGTCTCAGACACTTAACAGTTCCTGGCTGTGTGAGCCTGGACAAGTCACTTAATCCTATTTCCCTCAGAAAAAAAAAAAAAAAAAAAAAAAAAAAGGAATACTTGTTGATTGGTTAATATTTGTACTTCCCTGAATTAGGGATGGGATAGAAGAATCAATATTTTCTCACCAATGAATTCAGAGCATAGAATCAGAATGAAGTCCAAAGTTGCTTATAAAACTTTCATGTCTTAAAAATTGCACTTAGGAGGAAATGCCGTGTATGTCACTGTGTGAAGGCACTACATTCTGAAAGAACTTAAAATAAAGAACTAAACATATATTATCTGCCTCTCTGACTCACCTACTAAATGATTAGAAATTGGAAGAATTCTTTTTGTCTTTATTTCCTTAAGGATTAAAGACAAATACATACTATTCAACTGTCTGTAACTTGAATTCTTCTGTCTTGGATCTGGAGTCTTATACATGATTCATTCAACTGGTCAAACCAAATTCCATACATTGAGCAGACTTCTTTAAAGTAAAATGACAGTAGGATATTTCCTCTTTACTTCCAGCTAATTTTATCTTCATTGATTCTCAGATAATTGGTGACTGGTGAATTTCCCTTCCTTATCCTTTCCTTCTTCCTTTTTAAAAGTACAGTAGACCAGAAGTCATGAGAATTGACTTGACTATGGCTTGAGCAAATAACTTTTTTTCATTACTGTAGTCTTAATTAAAGATCTTATGAAATTTTAGATTACTGTGTTTTACCATTCACATGATGTATTATTATTAGTTTTCTTTCTTTTTTTTTTTTTTGCTAAATAAAGCTTTCTTTTAATAAATTGTGTCTGTAAGTATGGAAATGGGTGCCAACTTAATGGGCTATGATGGCTTTGTAATCAGAAAGGTAAAATTCAGTGCTGCCTCTAACACATACTAGCTACATGATTTTGGGCAAACTGATAAACCTCTCTATGTACCAGGTAACTGTCATTGTCCAATAATGGAGAGGATCTTAATGGACTGCAAGAAGATAAAACAAATAGAAAAACCAACTACCTGCCTCACAGAGAGGAGTTATTTGTAACCTTAAAAGTTACATAAGTAAGCTGTTAATGGTAATTAGTAATAGAGTATAGGATCTATTTGAGGTAGAATAGTACAATGGAAAAAAACCAGTCTGAAAGATATGTACCACAAGTTAATGATAGATTGATACAGAGGGTGAGAGTGAAGTGTGATGGACCCCATGCTTTTATCAGCATACTCTGAGCTTTCTAAGTCTACTGCCTCTGAACTGTGGTTTCTTGTTTAATTATTTCCCCTTAGTTGGACTGGAACAGATGGTCTGTCAACCTGCAAATCTTCAAAGTATGATTCAGGTATTGTATTCTTTACCATGTAACAAAAATGTTAAAAAATCAGTATTAACAAATCCAAAATACCCTGTAAGTTAGGGGGGTTGAGTTTAAATATCTCTTCTGACATTTTCCTGTGTGATCTTAAGTATAATTTCTCTGAGTTTCAGATTCCTTAATAAGTAAGATGAAAGAGGCAAAATGGATGGATTTTAAGATAATTTTTTAGAAGCAAGTTTTATAAGAAATGTAAGATTTGAATTGATAGAGAAAGGAGACATCCAGAAAGGAGAAATAGATTTTTAAAAAATTGTAGCTATACATTACTATAAATATTATTCATAATAATAGTTATAATAATAAGTTAAGGTTTACAAAGTGCTTATATGCATTATCTTGATCTTTGCAACTTCCCTATCACAGCCTCCCCCACCCCTTTTATAAATGAAAACACTAAGTTTTTAAAAAGATAACATGTCTAGGTTCACACATCAGCCTATCATTTTGGAAATTCCAACACTCTAAAGACCCTTTGTGGACCTTTTAGAGGAAAGGAATTTCAGTATAGTGGAGAACACTTTGGTTTGAACTGAGACCATTTTCATACCCAACTTCAACACTTTCTAGCTGGATGAATTTGGGCAAATCATGTAACTTCTCTGATTCCCAGCTCTGCAATCCCTAAAGTAATAATAATGCCAACCCTGCCTAAGTCATAAGGTGGCTTTAGAATCAAATGAGAGAACTTATGTAAAACCACTATTATGTAACAATTCATAGATGTCCTGATTAACATAGTTTTGTACTCTGATCGTTTTCAGCACTGTTTTTTTCCTTTTCCTTTCCCCTTTCTTTTATCACTCTCTCTTTGTTGGTGAATTTTTGTCAGATCTCAGCCTAGTCCATTTTCTCTACTGTTTCTCCATCCCTTCCCCCAAATTCCAAACTGCTGGGAATATAGATGTCCAAAATTTGGCCTTGTGTGATTTTCTTCTTCAGGCCAGAATGACAGATCCCTGGCAGCTCCAAGTTTTGCTGATGACAAGGGGCTTCTGACTAACTGCCTTTCAAAACAGCAAATAAAGATAGTCTGTCAAAAACATGGAAACCTGGCAGACAGAATTGGTAAAGATAAAAAAAAAAAACAAATACCCCTCTGAACCTATCATTCATATAGAAAATCTCAAGATTAGGGAGCAAGAGAAACAAGAATACAGAATCTACTTGAGAAATAAATGACAGAAAATCGCAGAATAGTAGTTCTGAAAGGACTCATTTTGCAGATGAGGAAATTGAGGTCCAGAAAACTTAAATTACTCTCCCAATATCATTCAGATAGTAAATAGCTGAGATGGAATTTGAACCTAGATCCTAGAGTACAAATAAATTCAATATTCTAAGAGATGAAGGAGACTTTCACACTCCTCTAAGATCATAGATTTATTTTAGAAGATGCCTCAGATGTCATCTTGTCCTAGCCTTTCATTTTGAAAATGAAGAAACTGAAATCTAGAAAAAGGATGACTTAGCTCAGACTGTCACAGCAGATAACTGGCCAAGCTGAAGCTGGGACAAGATCAATCTGAACCTCTCTTCAATACATCACAAACGCTTCTCTCCCTCTAGATTCCTATTCACTCCCTTCACTGAACTTTCCTTGTCTTCCCAAGAGCAAAAGGTAAAAAAGAAAAAAAAATAGTGATTTCCCCGCCCCCCCCTCAGGAAATCAATCATTTTCCTATCTCAGGGTAGTTATTTCCTTCAAGGCACCACTTATCTAGTGAGGTAATAATGATGATGAAAAGTGGTAGAATGTTTAAAAAGTTAAGAAATTTATTTCCTTTCCTTTCCTTCCCCCTCCCCTCTCTTCTCCTCCCTTCCCCTCCTTTCCCCTCTCTTCTCCTCCTCTCCCTTCTCCTACCTTTCCTTTCCTTTCCCTTCCCTTCCCTCCCTCCCTCCTTCCTTCCTTCCTTCCTTCCTTCCTTCCTTCCTTCCTTCCTTCCTTCCTTCCCTTCTTTCATTCCTTCCTTTCTTTTTCTTCATGTAATAAGGATGAGCCATGGAGAAGATTCCAAGTATACTATGCCTGATGGGAAACATGTGGCCTTGATGCTAAAGGAGTTTGTCATTTTAGGATAACTGAGAAAACCTAGGATAGTCCCAAAAGTAGATGGTAAGCAATACTTGAGACGCATCTGCAAAAGAATGGTCCAATACCAGTGGGAAGGTGTTGGAATCTTTACAAATTGTTAAGTCATTAGAATTGATAGAGAAAATAATTATCTAATTTAGCATGGTTCAGTATGATTGATCTGATCCTACAAGAAGATGTTATGGGCCAGAAGAAACAAGGTACTAAGTGGAACTGAGAAACAATGCTTGTGTTCACACCTTTACTCACTGGAGTGCACACGTTTGGGAGATTTCAGGCTTTAATATGAGATATCCGAATTCACACCTCCCTTAATCCCTGCCTCCAGAAGGAGGAGTCAACCTTTGGGAGATCATATATAAAGAGGCTCTAACTCGGGTTAGAAAGTTTTACTTCAGAACATTCCCAGGGGTTGGAGAGGAGCACTCTGGGAGATTGAGAGCCAGAAGCCCTCTCTCAGAGGCAAGACAGATTTACCTTTGTGCTGGCTGGAGGCTGAAGAAAGCAGAGGCAGAAGCAAAGGACAAAGCTGCAAGAGCTCTTAGAACCAAGGAGAGAGAGAGAGAGAGAGAGAGAGAGAGAGAGAGAGAGAGAGAGAGAGAGAGAGGCCTCTAAGAAAACTAACCGGGCTATATTGGAGACAACAAAAGATCAGAACTTTTAGCACCTGGCTGCATTTGGGTGATTATTTATTTTTAACTGATACTAAGGCTGCCTCCAAAAAACCTCCCCAAGAAACCTGCTCCCAAAGAGAACCATTTTATTTTAAAAAAAACAACATCACAGGAAGGATAGTAGATCTAAGTTGTATTATGGAGAGGAGATTATGAGTTATTTCTGTCAGAAACTGGAATGAGGGAGATAGTGTTCAATCTAGGAAGAGAAAAAGGATAAGTATCATTGGCAAGAAATTTCAGTATGAGGTCTGAAAAAAAGAAGGAAATGATGTTCTACTGGAGCCCTCCAGTAACCACTCATTGTGTTCTAGGGTGACCTAAGGGTGGGGGAAGTGGTAGCCAAGGTCATAGTATAAGATATTGGTCCAAACATAATTTCTGTCAGACTGCTTTCCAATTTTCTCAAGTATTCCTTGTTTACAGCTTGATTGAAATTTAATTTTTTTCTGATTCTTCTTATCTAGTCTGTTTTAGTATTTTACTTTAATATATTTTTTAGACATTACTAAATAATTTTGAGGATTACTTTTTTACAATGTAATTTGGGACTTGGAAATTCTATTCTCTTTTTTATTTTTTGAGATTATAGACTTTTGTTCCTCCAAATAAATGTTCTTCCCCCCCTAGCTTTATAAAGTACTTCTTTGTTTCATTGGAATAGTACCAAATTTAGCTAATGTTATCAGTTTTATTATATTATATGTCTTTTCCATGAGTACTAAATAGCCTTCCAATTATTTAAGTTAGTTTTTATTTCTTGGAGTAGTATTTTAAAATTCTATCAACACATGCCTTCTATGTCTTGGTAGATTGACTTACAGATTTTTTTTAAAAATGTATTTTGTAGTTATTTTAAATGGAAATTGCTTTTCCATTATGTTCTTTTGGATTTTATTATTTCTAATAGAAATTCTGCTTGTTGTCAGTCCCAAATGACCAAGGCAGCGAACTGACAAGACTGAAGGAGTATCTTAGATTTGGATCCAAAATGAAATGAAATGCTTGTAGTCTATCTAACAAAGCAAGGTTTTCTTTGTTATAGTATGGAAAGGGCATTTAGAACATTCAGAGATATTTAAGAACATTCAGAAGTATTCACTGAAAATATAGTTGAATCACCTGAGTGTAATTTTCCTGTGCTGCTGTTGATTATGTGGCCTGAGGTAAGACCTCCATCCAGCCCCTCATGTCTATTTTTGTACTTGGGGAGCAGGAAGCTATGACAATGGCCTTTAGTTCTTTGAGTCAGCTAAATCTTGAGGATGACAACCGTTTCAATATATTTGAAGGAAAAAAAATTAAGCTAACCCATTATTGCTTTCACAATGCCTCCCTCTTTGATGCCAAGTTCATAAAGATTTTTAGAGGACCTTCTACCATTTAAATGGGTTAGAACTGTTCCTAGACAATCACGACCTTGGGAAGTCTGACATAGGAAGTGCTGGAGGAGGAAAAAAACAAAACTAAAACTAAAATATAAAAGTTAAAAAAAACCCTCAAAAATGGAAGACAAAAAACAATGCTACAGTCCCCTGAAGGAGGAATCTAGAAGAAAGGAATCTGAGGGAAAAATACCAGGAAATCCCAGGTTTCACTTGATTCCATTTTTTTTTTTTATGATTACTGAGTCCCAGATCTTCATGATTTGATCTATGTGTTGTATGATTCTAAATATTTGCAGTTTTTAGTCATTTTTTAATGTAAAGTGCTGATGAACAATGGCACTATCAAGAACACTGGGCTATAGCAATAGGACATCACATCTTTCACATTCATTACTATTCATTATAAATCAGGATCATCTATGTATGATAAGACTTTTGTCTTACTGCTGAGCTTTAATGACTCAGGAAGAGAAAGTAAGGTTTATGACTCATGCAACACTACCTCACTTATTACCAATTTAGATTCACAGGAAAGTCAAGATGTTACTTGTGATGTTATTGTTCCTCTTCATTAACCTTTTTCATGTTCTGGAGTGACCCACTTCATATTTCTTGGCCCATCAGACAAGACCTCTCCTGTCTAGATCACTGAAATTGGAAGGGAGTTGGAAATACCAAATTTGGAGAAGGCTGGAAATACTAAATCTTTGCCCCATTAGATACATCTTCAGAAAAAATATTTTCCATAGGATTTGGGAGGTTATGTGATCTCTCACTCAATCCTCTTCCTCTTGACAACACCACCCCTTGGTCTTCTTAAGTCAGTGTATCAAACTCAAACAGAAAAAAAAAAACCTACTAATCCATGTATAAGGATCCTTGCTCTCCACATATCAACAGTTTAAAAATGTAATATTATGTATATTAAATTGTATTTTTATTTTGTATTATATGTGTTATCATATTATTTTGTTAAGTGTTTCCAAATTATATTTTTATCTGATTTAGGCTATTTTCAGCAGAATTGTGTCTGCATACAGTCCATGAGTTGTGTGTTTGATACCTCTGCTGGAAAGAAAGAAGGAAAAAAAGCTAAGAAGGAAGAAGGAAAAAAAGGAAGAAAGGAATATAGAAAGGAAAGTGGGAAGGAAGGAAGAAAGTTTAGAAGGAAAGAAGGAAAGGAGGAAGAAAGGAAGGAAGGAAAGAAAGATTTATTAAGTATCTACATATTCCAGGCACTGTGTGAAGTGCTTCACAAATTTTATCTCATTTGATCTTCACAACAACCCTATGAAATTAGTTCATCATTGCGGAAACAAAGTAAAGGAAATTGAGGCAGACAATTTCTTTCCCACGGTCACACATCTAGTAAGTATCTGAGGTCAGATTGGAAATAAGGTCTTCTGACTTCAGGCCTAGTATTCTAATTTTGCTTGGGGACTTTTATATTCCTGAACTTTTTTTTTTCTTGCCTTGTGAATTTTGTTTTGAAATATGTTTTTGTAAAAGAACTCCTTGAATCTTCAGGTATGAGTGATTCATTGCACTACATGTAGACACCACAGGGTCAGCTGCCTACTGCTGTCAAAGTCTTTGCTGCTTTCCTGAGCCAGGACCAAAATCTGTCTCCCTATACTATGGAAGTGTTACTACAGTGTTAAAGGATGTCACACTGACATTGTTCCCCTCTTATGGACAAAAAAACATTGCTGCATAAGTTTACATTGTTGAAGCCTGACTGACATACTGGGATTGGGCTCAACAACAACTTCTTGTGCTAAACTAGGGAGCTGTCCTTATACCAAGGTTATGCTGCTGATGGTGACATTGCTGATGCCACATGTCAGAATGTCATTTCCTCTGTCTGGTTCATTTCATTGATGATGTAAAAAATGGCCCCATGAGGGCCATGTTAAGAGGTTTTGATCAACCAGGGCAGATCATGAATTCTTCCCATTTTTTCCACTGAAAGAAATTACATTTGCTGCCAGTCAGTCCCAACATAGAGACCCAGGAACTCCTGACATTTTAAATGCAAAAAGGTACCACTAAGACTAAAAATGTCTAGCTCAATATCCCTCACTAAAGCTCAGGAAAACACAAAGCCAAAGAGGTGACCAGAGGTTCCTTTAGATCAATACTTGTTCTCTATCTGCCATAAGCAAACAATCATTCTGCCAGATACAAGGAGGCCTCTTGTCCACTGCTCACAGGGAGAGGGAGAAGGATGAGAGACAGAGAGAGATAGACAGTCATAGAGACAGAGACAGAGAGACAGAAAAAGATGGAGAGAGGAAGAGGGAGTGGAAGAGAGGCAGTTATGAAGTGAGGATAGAAGCTGCTCTTTTTAAATTTTTGAAAATGATAAAGTCATCCTCTTGGGAGATGCATTTATCCGTATCTCCAAAGGTTCCAATCAGCACTTCTAAAAAGAATGAGCATTATTCTCTCAGTTGTGCTCTCATGTTTTGTACCAAAGAACTCTTTACAAATTCATAAGGCATAGCTCTTAGTAGGGTCTCCCAGACCTCATAAACTTCTCAAGTTGTTCCTTCAACAAAGTGTTTTGTTTTGTTTTACAAAATCAAAAAAACTTCCTTAATCTTTCTTGCACAAATTACACAGTGAAACAAAAACTATTCCTTTTAAACTACTAAGATACTGTAGGGCCAATTTACATCACAGATAATTTCTTTAAATCTTGGGGCAGCTTCCACATTTAGAAGGTTTGTACTCTGGAAGGGCAATCAATACAAATTTATTTGGTCACAGCAAGAGATCAAGGTCTAATTCTTCAGCGTTTGACTTTTGCTGCTGGGGTAGGAGAAAAAACTTTCCATTAAAAAAAAAAGAATTCCTCTCTGATGATCTGAAAGTAAATTGAATTTGGAAAAAAAACCCTATGGGTCTATTATAGAAAAAAATTTTGGGTACATCACAGCCAGGTTAAGAACTCCTGCTTTAGAAAAATCTGGAAGTTTTTATTAACAAAGAAATTTAGGCACACTATCTCCTGTATCACCTCGCTGCCTAACAGAGAAAAGTCATTCCATTAGCTCTCTCTGCCGAATCCTTTGCCTGAGTTGCCTAACACCATGGAAGGGCTCCACTGTGAAGTTGAACTCCAAGAGATGTTAATAACTCAGCTGAATTATGATTATGAATTCATGATTAACTTCTACCACTTATATCCTCTCCATCCAAATGATTCTGAACTGTCTACTGTTTTCCAAATCTCATTCTCCATCTTCCACTTACTTTATAATTTTTATTCATTTTAACCTTAACCCTGAATGTAATGCTCAAGCTATCCATCACTTCCATTATGCTTTCTGAAATACTTGCTTCTTATGTAATTACTTTGCTTTCATTTTTTCCTTTCCTATTCTTTTCATCTTCTGACTTTCTGACTAGGTATTCTTCTGAAGACATAATATCCCTAATACTTTTTCTAGAACTCATTGTACTTTTTCTCATTCTCCTTGACTCATTGATTGAGGTAGAATATTTGGAATACTCCTTTTTCCCTATTGCCACTTCAAGACTCTCCTCTTACTGAATTCTTAGTCAAAATTCTGATTTACCTATCAATCCAAAGGACACTACTTTTCTTTAATTAATGAATTTAATGGCTAGTTCACAGTCTTTCTCTCCTTCTCAATTTCTGCCCTCATATGAGGAGACTCCTATATTTATATTGATACTTCTAACACCCTAACCTTCTAGATCCTCAGCTTGATGATTTCCATCGACATATTCTTTCACCTTATCTCAGTTAAATAAGATAATAATTTCTTTGATCTTGCTATCACCCACAAATGTTCTGCTACAAGTCCATGTTTATGAACTTTGAAATTCCTTTATCTATTTATAATCTGTTATCACACCATTTGCCTCTCCATCTTACAACCTCTAACCTTCTTTTTGATCCTCAGCCTCAGTCTTTTGGTTTCCATGACTTCTCTCAAAGGACTGATCCAGTCCTTCAACCCCTTAATTCTTTCCCAGATTATGATTTGTGCACAGATTACATTCTTTTCCTTTCCCCATTTTGATCCCTTAGTGAATCAGTTGAATTCTGCCCTGTTCCATTTTCTCCTGAATCTCTTGCTTCTAGTTCTAGATTACTCCCACCATCTACTGCTTTTGCTCCTACTTATTTGCTGCCAAATGAATCTAAAGAAAATCATGAATTTTTTTTACTAGATCCACTACAAGTTTATGTTATGTTATCTCAAATGGGCTCTCAATGGAAGAAGGCAATCCTTTTACAATTCCCTAATGCTTCACTATTCCACTCATTACAGAGGTTTTTCCAAATTATTATTACCTCCCAATCTCCAATAGTTCTCCTTCCCCACACTCTTTCAGCTAAAAATCCTACCTTATATTTCACTGAACATAAACGGCCATTCACTGAGACCTTCTTCTTTCCTCATCTCCTCTTCTCACATCTTCTGGCTACTCCTTAAAACCTTTTCAAATGTCTCAGATAATAAGATAGTTTTTTTTCCTACATGAGTAATCCCATTTTGTCTCATCTTCTGCAGGAGATTGCTTTCTTTATCATCCTTACTCTCTTACTCATCTTCAATCTTTTGCTATCTACTCACTGCTTCCCTATTACTTTGGAATATGCCAATGTAGCCTTTATATTTGAAAAATCCTTCTTTGATTGATACATTCCCAATATTTACTGTTTTTTATATCTTCTTCATTTTGTGGCTAAACTCACTGAGTAAGCTATTATAGTAAATGCCTTCCTTTTCTTTTTTCTTAATTCTCTACAGTTTGATTTCTGACCTCATCATTCAACTAAAGCTGTTCTTACCATTTCTTAATTGCCTTTTCTAATGATCTTCTCTCAATCTTCATTATTCCTGAATTCTCTGCTGTTTTTGACTATATAATCATTCTCTTCTTCTTGATATTTTCTTCTATGTTTTTGTAGTAGTACTCTGATTTCTCCTCCTACCTATTCTTTGCTGGTCCTTCATCTAGGCCCTTCCTCCTAACTATGTTGTCCCTCAGGACTCCTTCATGGTCTCTCTCTCTTTTCTCACATTACACTATTTCACCTGGTGATCTTAGCAGGTCCCATAGATTCAATAATCATTTCTATGCTGATGATGCTCAAATCTACTTATTCAACCCTCTCTATTTGCTGTTAACCTCCAATCTCATATCTCCAACTGTCTTTGGACATTTGGGTATACTATACATATCTTAAATCCAACATGTCCCAAACTGAACTAGTTTATCTTTCTTCCCAAAATTTCCCCTCTTCCTATCTTCCCTATTATTATCAAGGAAACCACTATATCATTTTTAACAACCCAGAAGTCTTTTGTTCACTTTCTATTTTATTCCTCTTCTTCTTATAGATTCCACCTTCAGAAAAACTTTCCTATATGCCTTCTTTTCTTTCTGATGGCCATGAAGTGTCACTTATCAGATTGAACTTACTGAAGTGCAGTTTTGATCATGGAGCCCTTCAATGAAATCAACTTCAGTTACTTCTTCTGACTTTCAGGATCAAATATAAAATTGTCTGTTTGACATTCAAAGTTCTTTATTATCTGTCTCTTTCCTACTTTTTTAGTCTTCTTATACATTACTGATTTAATTTGTGGTTCAGTGACATCTACAGAATGTGCTTTTTCCAGGCTCTGTACCATGTCTGGAATATGTTCTCCCTTATTTCTGTCTTTTGGTTTCCATGACTTCTCTCAAATTTCAGCTAAAATTCTACCTTTTACAGGAAATCAATTACCCTTACTGCAAGTGTCTTCCTTATGCTGATTGTGTCCCTTTGATCCTATATATATATTTTGTTTGTACACAGTGGTTTTTTTATTGCCTCCCCCATTACACTGTGAGCTCCTTGAATATTAGAACTTTGATCTTTTTCTGTTTTCCTAGCTGACACATAGCAGGGACTTAATAAATGCTTGTAGACCAAATGATAACAGTGCAATGTTGAACACAGTCTGCAAGACAAAGTCCCTTGTGTCTTGATTGTTTATGTATTTGAGCAAACAGGAAGTGATGTCAGTGGATGGAGACAGTCCCCTGTTCAAATTAAATCTCAAGGACAGCTTTAATGGTTTTCAAGGGAAAAAATAGGCTAGCTTGCTTTAGTATATTGCTTTCACCATACTGCTATCTTGGTAAAGTTATTGCCTCTATTAATAACTTTACTGAATTTGTTTTTATTTTAGTTATGCCAACACGCCATCAGCATGAAATATATTTTTTATCTTTTTACCCAAGTTTATGCCTTTAATTTACTTCTCTTTTATTATTGCTGCTTATTATATTATTGCCATTTCTAGGACTATCTCAAATAACATAGGGAAAGTGTGCATGGATATCCAAGGACATGGACTGTATCCCTGATTTTGTAGTCTAACCTAACCATGGTCTTTCTCCTTTTCATTTGCTATGTATCCTCTTCACTAAGTCTTTGTCTTCCTACATTTCCAGGTGCTGGTTGCTTGCAAATGCTCCAATTCTTTTTCTTTTAAAGCATGATGCTGATTAAAAATAACATCTTCAGAGGAAGTAATCTCCCTGTGTACTGATTACCCTACATTAGATTCAGCATAAAATCTTTTTTTTAAAAAAAGAATTTTGTTATAATTGACAATGTTTAATAATTTTAGTCTCAAGAATGCTGATTTTGACATAGTCACATAAATTTGAATTCTCTATCTGACATTTTTTTATAAAGCTCTTTATTTTCAAAACATATGCATGGATAATTTGACAACATTGACCCTTGCATAGCTTTGTATTTCAGATTTTCTTCTCCTTCCCCCCACTCTTTCCCCTAAATAGCAAGCAATTCAATATATGTTAACCATGTTAAAATATATGTTAAATCCAATATATATAAACATATTGCTGCACAAGAGAAGTCAGAAATCCAAAATATATAAACATATTGCTGCACAAGAGAAATCAGATCAAAAAAAGAAAATAAATGAGTAGGAAAACAAAATGCGAGAGTAAAACAACAAAAAGAATGAGAATGTTATGTTGTGATTCACATTCAGTTCCCACAGTCCTCTCTCTGGGTGTAGATAGCTCTCTTCATCACAAGATCATTGGAACTGTCATCAATCACCTCATTGTTGGAAAGAGTCATGTTCATCAGAATTGATTGTCATATAATATTGATATTGTTATGTACAATGATCTGGTTCTGCTCATTTCACTTGGCATCAGTTCTTGTAAGGCCTTTTTTTTTTAAATTTTTATTTAATAATTACTTTATATTGACACTCGTTTCTGTTCCAATTTTTTTTCCCTTCCTCCCTCCACCCCCTCCCCTAGATGGCAAGCAGTCCTTTATATGTTGGATATGTTGCAGTATATCCTAGATACAATATATGTTTGCAGAACCGAACAGTTCTCTTGTTGCATAGGGAGAATTGGATTCAGAAGGTATAAATAACCCAGGAAGAAAAACAAAAATGCAGAGAGTTCACATTCGTTTCCCAGTGTTCTTTCTTTGGGTGTAGCTGCTTTTGTCCGTCATTTATCAATTGAAACTCAGTTAGGTCTCTTTGTCAAAGAAATCCCCTTCCATCAAAATATGTCCTCATACAATATCGTTGTCGAAGTGTATAATGATCTCCTGGTTCTGCTCATCTCACTTAGCATCAGTTCATGTAAGTCTCGCCAGTCCTCTCTGTATTCATCCTGCTGGTCATTTCTTACAGAACAATAATATTCCATAACATTCATATACCATAATTTACCCAGCCATTCTCCAATTGATGGGCATCCATTCATTTTCCAGTTTCTAGCCACTACAAACAGGGCTGCTACAAACATTTTGGCAATACAGGTCCCTTTCCCTTCTTTAGTATTTCTTTGGAATATAAGCCCAATAGAAACACTGCTGGATCAAAGGGTATGCACAATTTGATAATTTTTTGGGCATAATTCCAGATTGCTCTCCAGAATGGTTGGATTTGTTCACAACTCCACCAACAATGCAATAATGTCCCAGTTTTCCCGCATCCCCTCCAACATTCATCATTATTTTTTCCTGTCATCTTAGCCAATCTGACAGGTGTGTAGTGGTATCTCAGAGTTGTCTTAATTTGCATTTCTCTGATCAATAATGATTTGGAACTCTTTCATATGAGTGGTAATAGTTTCAATTTCATCCTCTGAAAATTGTCTGTTCATATCCTTTGACCATTTATCAATTGGAGAATGGCTTGATTTCTTATAAATTTGAGTCAGTTCTCTATATATTTTGGAAATGAGGCCTTTATCAGAACCTTTAACTGTGAAAATGTTTTCCCAGTTTGTTGCTTCCCTTCTAATCTTGTTTGCATTAGTTTTATTTGTACAAAGGCTTTTTAAATTGATGTAATCGAAATTTTCTATTTTGTGATCAGTAATGGTCTCTAGTTCATCTTTGGTCACAAATTTCTTTCTCCTCCACAAGTCTGAGAGATAAACTATTCTATGTTCCTCTAATTTATTTATAATCTCGTTCTTTATGCCTAGGTCATAGACCCATTTTGATCTTATCTTGGTATATGGTGTTAAGTGTGGGTCCATACCTAATTTCTGCCATACTAATTTCCAATTATCCCAGCAGTTTTTATCAAATAATGAATTCTTTTCCCAGAAGTTAGGGGCTTTGGGTTTGTCAAACACTAGATTGCTATAATTGACTATTCTGTCTTGTGAACCTAGCCTTTTCCACTGATCCACTAATCTATTTCTTAGCCAATACCAAATGGTTTTGGTGACTGCTGCTTTATAATATAATTTTAGATCAGGTACAGCTAGGCCACCTTCATTTGATTTTTTTTTTCATTAATTCCCTTGAGATTCTCGACTTTTTATTGTTCCATATGAATTTTGTTGTTATTTTTTCTAGATCAATAAAATATTTTCTTGGAAGTCTGATTGGTATAGCACTAAATAAATAGATTAGTTTAGGGAGTATTGTCATCTTTATTATGTTCGCTCGGCCGATCCAAGAGCACTTAATATTTTTCCAATTATTTAAGTCTGACTTTATTTGTGTGGAGACTTTTTTATAATTTTGCTCATATAATTCCTGACTTTCCTTTGGTAGATAGATTCCCAAATATTTTATGGTATCAACAGTTATTCTGAATGGAATTTCTCTTTGTATCTCTTGCTGTTGGGTTTTGTTGGTGATGTATAAAAATGCTGAGGATTTATGGGGATTTATTTTGTAGCCAGCTACTTTGCTAAAATTATGAATTATTTCCAATAGCTTTTTAGTAGAATCTCTGGGGTTCTCTAGGTATACCATCATATCATCTGCAAAGAGTGATAGTTTGGTTTCCTCATTGCCTACTCTAATTCCTTTAATTTCTTTCTCGACTCTTATTGCCAAGGCTAGTGTTTCTAATGTGATATTAAATAATAATGGTGATAGTGGGCAACCTTGCTTCACTCCAGATCTTACTGGGAAAGGTTCCAGTTTTTCTCCATTGCATATGATGCTTACTGATGGTTTTAAATATATGCTCCTGACTATTTTAAGGAAAAGTCCATTTATTCCTATGCTCTCAAGTGTTTTTATTAGGAATGGATGTTGGATTTTATCAAATGCTTTTTCTGCATCTATTGAGATGATCATATGGTTTTTGTTTGTTTGGTTATTGATATAGTCAATTATGCTAATAGTTTTCCTAATATTGAACCAGCCCTGCATTCCTGGTATAAATCCTACTTGGTCATAGTGTATTATCCTGGGGATGATTTTCTGTAATCTTTTTGCTAATATTTTATTTAAGATTTTAGCATCAATATTCATTAGGGAGATTGGTCTATAATTTTCTTTCTCTGTTTTCAGTCTACCTGGTTTAGGTATCAGTACCATGTCTGTGTCATAAAAGGAGTTTGGTAGGACTCCTTCAATCCCTATTTTTTCAAATAGTTTATATAACATTGGAGTTAATTGTTCTTTAAATGTTTGGTAGAATTCACATGTAAATCCATCTGGTCCTGGGGATTTTTTCTTAGGGAGTTGATTGATAGTTTGTTCTATTTCTTTTTCTGAGATGGGACTGTTTAGGATATTTACTTCTTCCTCTGTTAGTTTGGGCAAGCTATATTTTTGGAGGTATTTTTCTATTTCATTTAAGTTGTCGAATTTATTGGCATAAAGTTGGGCAAAGTAACTCCTAATTATTGCTCTAATTTCCTCTTCGTTAGTGGCGAGTTCTCCCTTTTCATTTTTAAGACTAACAATTTGATTTTCCTCTTTCCTTTTTTAAATCAGATTTACTAAGGGTTTGTCTATTTTGTTGGTTTTTTCATAGAACCAACTCTTAGTTTTATTAATCAATTCAATAGTTTTTTTACTTTCAATTTTATTGATCTCACCTTTTATTTTTAGAATTTCAAGTTTAGTGTTTGACTGGGGGTTTTTAATTTGTTCCTTTTCTAGCATTTTTAATTGCAAACCCAATTCATTGATCTTCTCTTTCTCTATTTTATACAAATAGGCCTCTAGAGATATGAAATTTCCCCTTATTACCGCTTTGGCTGCATCCCATACATTTTGGTATGATGTCTCATTATTATCGTTTTCTTGGGTGAAGTTATTAATTATGTCTATGATTTGCTGTTTCACCCAATCATTCTTTAGTATGAGATTATTTAGTTTCCAATTATTTTTTGGTCTACTTCCCCCTGGTTTTTTGTTGAATGTAATTTTCATTGCATCGTGGTCTGAAAAGGATGCATTTACTATTTCTGCCTTACTGCATTTGAGTTTGAGGTTTTTATGTCTTAATATATGGTCAATTTTTGTATAGGTTCCATGAACTGCTGAAAAGAAAGTGTATTCCTTTCTGTCTCCATTACATTTTCTCCAGAGATCTATCATATCTAACTTTTCTAGTATTCTATTTACCTCTTTGACTTCTTTCTTATTTATTTTGTGGTTTGATTTATCTAATTCTGAGAGTGCAAGGTTGAGATCTCCCAATATTATAGTTTTACTGTCTATTTCTTCTTGCAGCTCTCTTAGTTTCTCTTTTAAGAATTTAGATGCTACCCCACTTGGTGCATATATGTTTAATATAGATAGTGCTTCATTATCCATGCTGCCCTTTAGCAAGATATAGTGTCCTTCCTTATCTCTTTTAATTAGGTCAATTTTTGCTTTAGCTTGATCTGAGATCAGGATGGCTACCCCTGCTTTTTTGACTTCACCTGAAGCATAGTAGATTTTGCTCCAACCTTTTACCTTTAACCTGCATGTATCTCCCCGCTTCAGGTGTGTTTCCTGTAAACAACATTTTGTAGGATTCTGGCTTTTAATCCATTCTGCTAACCGCTTCCTCTTTATGGGGGAGTTTACCCCATTCACATTTATGGTTAGAATGACCAATTCTGTATTACTTGCCATCTTGTTAACCCCGGTTTATGCTTTTCTCCCTTCTTTCCCCTTTCCCCCCTTCCCAGTATTAAGCTTGTGAGCACCACTTGCTTCTCACAGCCCTCCCTTTTTAGTATCCCTCCACCCGCCTTAGAGTTCCTCCCCCTATCTTACCCCTTTCCCTCCCAGTTCCCGTATTCCCTTCCGCTTAGCTTATTCCTTCCCTTTTCACTTTTCCCTTCTCACTTTTCAATGAGGTGGGAGAAGTTTCACCATAGATTGAATATGTCTTAAGATTTTTCACTTAAAGCCAATTCTGAAGGCAGTAAAATACCCACTATATTCATCCCCTCCATTCTTTCTCTCAGATATAATAGGTTTCCTATGCCTTTTCATGAGATGTACTACCCCCACTTTACCCTTTTTCTGATACAATGTCCTTTCCACATCAATTTCTAGAATAAGGTATACATGTATTCTTTATACATCTATATAGTCAAAATATAGTTCCCAAGATTAATCTTTACCTTTTTAGATTTCTCTTGAGTTCTATATTTGTAGATCAAACTTTTTGTTAAGTTCTGGTTTTTTCATCAGAAATAGATGAAATTCGCTTACTTTGTTGAATGTCCATCTTCTTCCCTGGAAAAAGATGCTCATTCTCGCTGGGTAAGTTATTTTTGGTTGCATACCAAGTTCCTTAGCCTTTCGGAATATCATATTCCAGGCCCTTCGATCTTTTAATGTGGATGCTGCCAGATCCTGGGTGATCCTTATTGTGGCTCCTTGATACTTGAATTGGGTTTTTCTAGCCGCTTGCAATATTTTTTCCTTCATCTGAGGGTTCTGGCATTTGGCCACTATATTCCTTGGTGTTTTGATTTTAGGATCCCTTTCAGTGGGTGATCGATGAATCCTTTCAATGTTTATTTTTTCCTCTGTTCCTATGACTTCTGGGCAGTTCTCTTTGATAATTTCCTGGAAAATAGTGTCCAGGCTCTTTTTTTCATCATGTTTTTCTGGAAGTCCAATGATTCTCAGATTGTCTCTCCTGGATCTGTTTTCCAGGTCTGTTGTCTTCCCCAGAAGGTATTTCACATTTTTCTCCATTGTTTGATTTTTTTGGATTTGCTTGACTGATTCTTCTTGTCTCCTCGAGTCATTCAATTCCACTTGTTCAAGTCTGATTTTCAGTGAAGTATTCTCTTCACTCACTTTTTAAAAATCTTTTTCTAATTGTCCAATTGAGTTCTTTTGTTCTGTGGAATTTTTTTCCATTTCGCCAATTTTGTTTTCCAGTTCACCAATCCTATTTTTCAAGGATTTTACTTCTTTATCCACTCTCTCTTTAACTTTCTCCAGGCTCTTTTGCCAAGCCTCCCTCTCCTTTTCCCAAGCTTCCCTCTCCTTTTGCCAAGCCTCACTCTGCTTTCCCCATTTTTCTTCTAGCTCCCTTGTGAGAGCCTTTTTAATCACTTCTATGAGGTTCATCTGTGCTGAGGAACAGATGATCTCCTCTTTTGGGGATTCACCTGGGGACTGCCTGTTTTTAGTCTCCTCAGGATTTAGAGTCTGCTCTCTATCTGTGTAGAAGCTGTCAAGGGTTAAAGTCCTCTTCAGCTTCTTGCTCATTCTGTCTATTAATCAGAGACAAACTACCAAAGAAAAACAGAAAAAACTGGAGTCTTTCTTTGGGGGAGGGGTTGGGTATGTTATCGAGCTTCCTCTACAGACTGCAGGAGGCAGCAGTGAGGCACTAGCAGGACTGTGTGCGCCTGCGCTCTGAGATCCCAAAGCGTGCTGAGTCACTGTGGGGATTGGGGGGGCGGCCAGGTCCCGAGAGACTCCAGCTGTTTGGGGTTGTATTCTTCAGCCCCGGTGTTTTTAGCTTCTCTGCTGGGCTGCTGAGTTGCTACTGGAGCAAAGTATCCAAACCTGTAGCGAAGTTCTCCCCGCAGAGACGGCTGCGATCACTCCCCACCCCCTCTCCAGTCTGCTCCCGTGCTCTCACTGCCGCTGCCCTCAGCCTGCGCCCGATCCAAAACCGTCCCAGCCCTCAAGTAAAGACAGACCTTTCTTGGCGGATCTCAAGGATGGCTTCTCTTGGTAACTATATGTGGGTTTTTGTAATGAAGTGGATAGTGAGAGAAAGCGTGGAGCTTATGCAGCTGTGAGCCTCCTCTCCGCCATCTTAACCGGAAGTTGTGTAAGGCCTTTCTAAAATCATCCTTTTGATCATTTCTTATAGAACAATAATAATCCATAATATTCATACACCATAACTCATTCAGCCATTCTCCAACTGATGGGCATCCACTCAGTTTCCAATTTCTTGCCACTACAAAAAGTGCTGTCACAAACATTTTTGCACATGTGGGCTCCTTTCCTTCCTTTAAGATCTCTTTGGGATATAGGTCCAATAGAAATACTGTTGGGTCAAAGGATATGCACAGTTTGATAACTTTTTGAATATAGTTCTAAATTGCTCTCCAGAATGGCTGGATCCATTCACAACTCTACCAACAATGTATTAGTGTCCCAGTTTTCCCACATCCCCTCCAACATTCTTCCTCGTCTTTTCCTGTCATTTTAGCCAGTCTGAGATGTATTCAATGGCAGCACAGAGTTGTCTTAATTTGCATTTTTCTGACCAATAGTGATTTACAGCACTTTATCATATGATTAGAATAGTTCTAATTTCTTAATCTGAAAATTGTTCATATTCTTTGGCCATTTATCAATTGGAGAATGGCTTGGAGTCTTGAAATTTGAGTCAATTCTCTATATATTTTAGAAATGAGGCCTTTATCAGAACCCTTAAATGTGAAAATGATTTCCCAATTTATTGCTTCCCTTCTGATCTTGTCTGCATTAGTTTTGTTTATACAAAAACTTTTAAACTTAATATAATCAAAATTGTCTACCTGGTATTCAGTTATGAGTTCCAGTTCTTCTTTGGACACAAATTCCTTCCTTCTCCACAGAGCTAAGAAGTAATCTATTATATGTTTCTCTAATTTATTTATATCATTCTTTTTTTTTTAATTTTATTTTATTTAATAATAACTTTGTATTGACAGAATCCATGCCAGGATAATTTTTACACGACATTATCCCTTGAAATCACTTATGTTTCGTTTTTTTCCCCTCCCTTCCTCCTCCCCCCCCCCAAGATGGCAAGCAGTCCTATATATGTTAAATATGTTGCAGTATATCCTAGATACAATACATATTTGCAGAACCAAACAGTTCTCCCGCTGCAAAGGGAGAATTGGATTCAGAAGGTAAAAATAACTCGGGAAGAAAATCAAAAAATGCAAATAGTTCACATTCATTTCCCAGTATTCCTTCTTTGGGTGTAGCTGTTTCTGTCCATCATTTCTCCAATGAAACTCAGTTAAGTCTCTATATTCAATCCACTTCCATCAGAATACATCCTCATTCAATATCGTTGTCGAAGTGTATAATGATCTCCTGGTTCTGCTCATCTCACTTAGCATCAGTCCATGTAGGTCTCTCCAAGCCTCTCTGTATTCATCCTGCTGGTCATTCCTTACAGAGCAATAATATTCCATAACATTCATATACCACAATTTATCCAGCCATTCTCCAATTGATGGGCATCCATTCATTTTCCAGTTTCTAGCCACTACAAACAGGGCTGCTACAAACATTTTGGCACATACAGGTCCCCTTCCCTTTTTTAGTATCTCTTTGGGGTATAAGCCCAATAGAAACACTGCTGGATCAAAGGGTATGCATAATTTTTGGCATAATTCCAGATCGCTCTCCAGAATGGCTGGATTCGTTCACAACTCCACCAACAATGCATCAGTGTCCCCGTTTTCCCGCATCTCCTCCAACATTCATCATTATGTTTTCCTGTCATCTTAGCCAATCTGACAGGTGTGTAGTGATATCTCAGAGTTGTCTTAATTTATAATATCATTCTTTATATCTGTCATGAATCCATTTAGATCTTATCTTGGTATGTGGTTAGGTGTGGGTTGAGTCCTAATTTCTTCCATACTAGTTTCCAATTTTCCCACCAAAGCTGGGCTCTTTGGGTTTATCAACTAGATTGCTATAATTATTGCCTATTTTGTCCTATGATCGTAAGCTATTCCACTGATCAACTACTCTATTTCTTAGCCAGTAGCAAATGGTTTTGATGATTGCTGCTTTATAATATAGTTTTAGGTCTGCCACACTTCCATTAGCATTTTGTTCATTAATTCCCTTGAAATTCTTCCACTTGTTCAATTCTGATTTTCAGTGAAGTATTCTCTTCACTCACTTTTTTGAAATCTTTCTCTAATTGTCCCATTGAGTTCTTTTGTTCTGTGGAATTTTTTTCCATTTCGCCAATTTTGTTTTTTAGAGAGCTGTTTTCTATTTCCAGTTCACTAATCCTATTTTTCAAGGATTTTACTTCTTTATCCACTCTCTCTTTAACTTTCTCCAGGCTCTTTTGCCAAGCCTCCCTCTCCTTTTCCCAAGCCTCACTCTGCTTTCTCCATTTTTCTTCTAGCTCCCTTGTGAGAGCCTTTTTAATCACTTCTATGAGGTTCATCTGTGCTGAGGAACAGACAATCTCCTCCTTTGGGGAATCACCTGGGGACTGCCTGTTTTTAGTCTCCTCAGGATTTAGAGTCTGCTCTCTATCTGTGTAGAAGCTGTCAAGGGTTAAAGTCCTCTTCAGCTTCTTGCTCATTCTGTCTATTAATCAGGGACAAACTACCAAAGAAAAACAGAAAAAACTGGAGTCTTTCTTTGGGGGGGGGCTGGTTGTGTTATCGAGCTTCCTCTACAGACTGCAGGGGGCAGCAGTGAGGCACTAGCAGGACTGTGCTGCGCTTGCGCTCTGAGATCCCAGAGCGTGCTGAGTCACTGAGGGGGGGGAAGGGGGGGCGGCCAGGTCCTGAGAGACTCCAGCTGTTTGCGGTTGTGTTCTTCAGCCCCGGTGTTTTTAGCTTCTCTGCTGGGCTGTTGACTTGCTGCCGGAGGAAAGTATCCAAACCTGTAGCGAAGCTCTCCCCACAGAAACGGCTACGATCACTCTCCACCCCCTCTCCAGTCTGCTCCTGTGCCCTCACTGCCGCTGCCCGCCACCTGCGCCCGATCTAAAACCGCCCCAGCCCTCCAGTAAAGACAGACCTTTCTTGGCGGATCTCAAGGATGGCTTCTCTTGGTAACTATTTGTGGGTTTTTTCAGTCAAGCATTGATTCAGAGGCTTGTAATGAAGTGGATAGTGAGAGAAAGCACGGAGCTTATGCAACTGTGAGCCTCCTCTCCGCCATCTTAACCGGAAGTCTTCCCTTGAAATTCTTGACCTTTTGTTCTTCCAGATAAACTTGGTTACTATTTTTTTCTAGATCTGTAAAATAATTTATTTTTCCCCCCTGAGGCAAAATGGGGTTAAGTGACTTGCCCAGGGTCACACAGGAACTGTTAAGTGTCTGAGGCAGATTTGAGTTCAGGTCCTCCTGACTTCAGGGCTGGTGGTCTATCCACTGTGCCACCTAGCTGCCCCAAAATAATTTCTTGGGAGTTTGATTGATCTGGCACTAAATAAATAAATTTAGGTAATGTCATTTTTATTATATTCTCTTTGCCTACCAATGAGCACTTGATATTTTCCCAACTGATTAGGTCTGACTTTATTTGTGCACAAAGTATTTTATAGTTATGTTCATATAGTTCCTGACTTTTGCTTGGCAGATAGATTCCCAAATATTTTATACTATCGATAGTTACTTTGAATGGAATTTCTTTTTGTATCTCTTGCTGCTGGACTTTGTTGGCAATATATAAAAATTCTGAAGATTTATGTAGATTTATTTTGTATCCTGCAATTTTGCTTAAGTTGTGAATTGTTTCTAGTAGTTTTTAGTTGATTATCTAGAGTTCTTTAAGTATACCATCATATCATCTGCTAAGAGTGATAATTTGGTTTCCTCATTACCTACTCTAATTCCTTTAATCTCTTTTTCTTCTCTAATTGCTGAAGCTAACATTTCTAAAACAATATTGAATTGTAATGGTGATTGTGGGCAGCCTTGTTTCACTCCTAATCTTATTGGAAATGGTTCTAGTTTGTCCCCATTATAGATGATGTTTGCTGATGGTTTTAAATAGATGCTACTGATCATTTTAAGGAAAAGTCCATTTATTCCTATACTTACTAATATTTTTAATAGGAATGGGTGTTGGATTTTATCAAATGCTTTTTCTGCATCTATTGAGATAATCATATGATTTTTGTTAGTTTGTTTATTGACATAGTTGATTATACTGATAGTTTTCCTAATATCATCATAAAATCTTTATCTTTTATTGTAGACATTTATCTCTTCACTTGTGGGAGTGTTTAACAATAGGAAACCCTTCATTATGTTGAACCATTCCCCCTTTATTCTCCCTGTTTGAAGCCTTTCCTTTTGCCACCTCTATTTCCTTTTCTTTCCGAGAAACTGTTCATTTTCTTTATATAGAGTTGGTGATAAAGTTCTGGATTATTAGGTGGGGGTGGCAGAGAGATCTTGAAGTACTGATAAAATTATTCACTGATGAGGATCAGTTCAATTTTATGGTCCTACCTTCCATGAAAGTCTTAGATAGCCTCACCTTGCTGTGTCCAGTCAAAAACTCAAGTTATATCAAACCCCTGAGTGAAATTTTCCCTATAAATCTGTCCATGGCTCATACCTTCTTTGCTGAATCCATTTTGGCGTTATTGCCCTCCATGGCACTCTATCTCAGGGTGTCTTTCCCCTCCCTCTTCCCCCATGCCATGTGGTATCTTTTTTCTCAACCCTCCATAATGTTTCACAGTGTCTTTCTCCTGTAGCTAAATAACTCTTTTAGGGTCCTCAACTGTATTATGGATTGAGCCTGTCAGTAAAAGGCATACTCCTACCTCATGGAATATTCCTTTTCTCTTAATTGTGAGTTTCAACAGGGAACGTCTCTTTTCCATTGTTAATTATTAAAACTCCTTTCCTTGCTAACTATTTGCTTTCCGAACTCTATTTCATATTTACCATTCCTGGTGTCTATTGTTCCTCTTAATTTTGCCTGTAACTGCTCCTAAATAAACCTACCTTTTGCCAAAGAAAATGATCATTATGAATTCTTCACATGACTGAACCCCAACATTTGGTTCCTATATCATTTACATCATTTGATACTCAACCTCAAACACATCATTTGGAACTAGGAATAGCTACCTTGAATATATCACTACTAGTCCAAATTTCACAGGCATATAATAATGAGATTAGTAAAACAGCTTTATAAACCTTTAAAGTTTGGTAGGCAGTCCAATATCTCTTCTTTCCCACATTTTTTTTTTGAGCCTCCCAAACACACAGCCTCCCAAACTCTGGTAACGTGTGTATCAATCTCATTATCTATGTGTACATCTCTGGGAAGTATACTACTCAAGGTAAGTGAATTTATTCATAGCATTCAATATTTCCTAGTTAGATGTAGCCAATGGTGAGGGATGTAGAAGACCCTTACCCAAAATGATTACTCAGAGATCACTCAGTAGTAGTCAGAAAAGTTGTTTATTAAAAACCTCTGGAGGATGAGCCATCCCATCATGAGATAAGAAAGAGAAAGCTTGTGGTAGGAGGGCTAAAGAAGTAGTAAAGATACATAGCTTTTATACAAGAGATTATATCATAAACAAGAGAGCATTGAGATGGGGAGGGTGAGGGATCTAATTGGTTATTGCTATTTGGAGAGATTGGAATGGAAGTTGCTGTTTTCCTGAAATCTCCTGATTTCTAGGAAACAGAAAATCAGGCCTTCAGGCTTAATCAAGCAGGTAGTAGTCCAGCTAATAGATTAAATATCGATAACTGTAAAATACCAATAATTTCATCAGCTTAAGATTAATTATACAGGTCATAGGGGAAACACAGAAATAATGAAAATAAAATACAGAAAAAGAATTCATACATTCCTATAAGTTCTTCACCTCTTCTCTCTCTATTCCATACACAATGACTCTATATCAGTCATTAGGACTTGTGGAAAATAATGGCAAAATTTGGCTGCCAAGAGAAATTCTTCAGTATTATACCAGTTTCACAACAGCATGCTTGCCCAGATTCTGGATAATGAACAATACTTGCACTTTCTTAATCACCAGTGTGAAGTAAAACTGTGTGCTTGCTCCTACTTTTTAGCATGATGTTTTCAGAATTGCTGCAAGATACCTTCAGTGAGGACAAAAATGGTGTCAAGGTCAGCTATCTCGTTAACAGTGAGTTATTTAATCTGAAAAGGCTACAAGTCAAGATTGAAGTAAAGGAAATGTTGGCAAATGGTATTTTGTTCATAGATGATTGTGCACTCAATACAGTCTCTGAAGCTGAGATGTAACAAAGTATGGGTCAACAGCTGTTTATGCTATTTTTGGTCTAAGAGTTAATACCAAGAAAATACAGGTATTGGTTAGCAATTATTTTCTGTTCTTACCAGAAACTTTGAAGGTCTTTCCCTCTCAGATAGCTATTTTTGTGATAGCAAATTAGGCCCTTCTCAATTCTTACCTAGCTCTTGGTCATTGAATGGGCATTGCCTCAGACAAACTGAGACTTGGGGAAAAAAACCCTAATTTAGAAAGGTGAAGGTCATTTATTGCATCCTGTGCCATTGTCACTAGTCTTGACATTTAGCATGCTGATGTATTTTGATAACTAGAAAAAAATGAATGAGGTTGACAACTTTGTGAAGCTCTGCTTTACTTAAATCCAATTCACTCACATATTAAGACATCACCCTCATGATGTCATTAATCCTCTTCAGGATGAAAAAACCGACAACAAAATTATGCATTAAAAATATTTTCAAGGTCCTTCTTTTGTTTTGATAGGACAATATTTCACTTTCTGTAATGAATAACTGTATCTCCTTGGTATTGATATGCCTCCTTCTAGTGTTTTGTTTGTACTTTTTTTTTTGTCAATTCAAGTAAAATAGATCTTTTTGTTTTGCTTTAGTGTTTTTGGAGGACTGATTCAAATGCTTCCTTTTTATTGACTCTCCATCTTTTTCCATTCTGGTTTTCAAAGTATGCTATATTTTGTATTTCATCTTAAGGATTTTTTCATTTTTTGGAATGTATTATTCCATTTCCTTTTAAAGTAGGATACTCTTATGTCACTCAAATTTCTTTTTGTTTTTATTTAAACATCTTTCTTTGGTTGTTTGCAGAATATTCTGTTTATCACTGGAAATGTTTTATGTAATCATTATGTTTCTTGGAATTTGAAGCATAATTTTTGTTTTGTTTTGTTTCTACTGGAGGTATTCTGAGGATTTTTTCTCTTGGATTTGGGGTTCTGTTTTTAGAAATTTGGGGCAGTTTTCTTGTATTATTTCCTTAGTCATAATGTTTAGAATTTTTTTGTTGTTTTGTCATATTTTTCTTGGAAATCTGTTTAAATTATCTCTACACACTTTCTCTTCAAGAGCAGCATGTTTTCCTGACATAGAAATCTTTTAGCATTACTGCTTTTTGCATATATTCCTCCAGATTATCCTTTATGGCAATATATGTATATCCCAAATCTGTTTTTCTTTTCTTTTTTTACTTCATTAAAGAATCAAGATGTTCTATTCTTTTTCTACAATGCAGGCTACTCATTTTAACGTTTTACCACTTCTAACTTTTTCTATGGCTTCCATTTCTCTTTTGAACTATTCTAGAATGTCTTAGTGTGATTCTATGATCTCTTAGTATTTCATAAGGTTCTGGGTTTCATCAGCAATAACTCAATTATTGATTAACTCAACACTTTGTCTTATAGTATCCATTTAAAGAAACTTTTTGTGTTTTTGAGGTTTTAGTGCTTATATTTGCTTGCATTATAGGTTTTTAATTGAAATCTTCCATAATATATTTAGTGCCTTTATAAGTTATATATAGATAAATACATATTTTTACATAGTTTATGTCTTTATAGGCAGAAATTCCCCATGAGTTTGTCTAAATGTGGTTGAAAGAGAGGGATGGGTAGATATTTTTGGAATTTTGCCCAAAACTCATCAAAAATACTTATATTCCTGCTTGATGAGTTAATTTTCTTTCCACAGAAATTCTATTTCATTAAAAAAAAAGCTACCAGTGTTTCTCATTACCTGGAGTGTGGAGAGATATTCCTTAAGTCCTTTTACTTCTTTTAGGAGAGAAAGCAGTTTACACTTAAAATATATATAGCAAGCTCTTAAAAACTTTTGTGGTTCCCTCCATCCTTGAAGGGTATGAATGTCACATCATGCATCGTGCCTAAATATCATAATTAGAGGAGATCCAATTTCATAGTGATTAACTAGGGCACTGATGGTAATTTAGAAGTAAATGGATTTTATCAGACCTGAGAGCATAGAAAATTTAAACAGAGAAATCTAGGTCAACACAAAGCAGAAGAGAAAATTGTGATTCCTAGGATTTAACATTAGAAAGAATCTTACATTTACCAAGTCCAATATAAGTCATTCAAAATGCTGAACTTTTTATTGTAGGCTTAGGGATTCATTGATTGTATCAAATAATTGTAATACTCCTCTGAAATTAGCCCTTCTGATTCTTAATGGGATAATTTGTAATTGGCCCTGATATCTATCAGATTTCTAATACAAAATAACATTTCCAGTCTTGACAGGTAGACTTCCCTTATTTTGTTTGCTGTATTGTGCATCACACCTATCCTTTTGTTTTCTTCTTGTAGAATCATAGGATCTCAGAGCTGAATGAACCCTTTAGAGACTGATTCTAAGCAAGAGTCTTATCTATAACATATATTTTATATGTTATATAGTCTTGTGAACTCAACATTATTTGAAGTCATCACAGTTAAGGATTTTCTTAGCATTAAAGTTCTTAATGAAAACAACATAGGGTTTAAATTCACAGGTCTTGAGTGTGAATGACATGGTGTCCTACTACTTGCCAGTTGTGTAACCTCAAGTAGACCATTTCATTTCTTTGGACTCAGTTTCCTCCTCTGGAAATTGAGGGTATTGGACTATATCAGTCCCCAATTTGAATGTCTGAGGATTGTAGTGTCTATGGGACTAGAGCATTGCAAGGAATCCACAAATCTTTGGGTAAGCACACATAATTTTGATAGATGAAATAAATCTACACATCTATGTGTGTATATGTATACACACATATATTTCATTCTTTTAAAATGTATGTGAATGTTGATTTAGATAACATTCATTTTAAAGCTGTTGTAATCAACAGCTTTATTTTTTTTTACAATTTTTTTACAAATACAACTTTTTTTTTTTTAAATTGGGGTTTCTCAACAGATATTAACAACATAATTATTATGTGCAGGTCTATTAAATTTTTTTACATAAACAATGGCATATATTTGTTTGAAAAGGTTGAGAACTATGGAATTAGGTGATTTGTAAAGTCCTTCTATCTCTAAATCTTCTGATCCTAATGATCCTACTCTACTTCACAGAGAAAAAAATCAAGGCTATGGGCTCATTATCCCCCAGTTTCTGGATAAATTGGTGTTTTGTGCAACTGGAATGCATATGATAATGGGGGGAAATGAGCAGATATTCCCAGATAAATTTAATAAGATGAGTTTGGAGTTGGGAAGAGGGGAGTAGATAATTGTTTAGCTTTAAAGGAGAAGAAACAAATCATGAGCCATTCAAAGAGTGATCAACATGAGAGTAAGAGTGTTATACTGCTTTTAATTAAAACTGTAGCTTCTAAGATGAAGTTAGAGAAAGGCTGCAGTTTTTCAGAGGGAATTTAAAGTTCAGCCCATCTGCTGGGCCTGCTATAAATGGCAGTGTTGGCTTCTATGTGTCTTATCACATTCAAAGGGGAGGATTGATTTTAAAAAATAATTCTTTTTCTTTTTTTTTAAATTTTTATTTAATAATTACTTTATATTGACAGAATCTATGCCAGGGTAATTTTTTTACAACATTATCCCTTGCACTCGTTTCTGTTCTGATTTTTCCCCTCCCTCCCTCCACCCCCTCCCCTAGATGGCAAGCAGTCCTATATATGTTGGATATGTTGCAGTATATCCTAGATTCAATATATGTTTGCAGAACCGAACAGTTCTCTTGTTGCACAGGGAGAATTGGATTCAGAAGGTATAAATAACCCGGGAAGAAAAACAAAAATGCAGATAGTTCACATTCGTTTCCCTGTGTTCTTTCTTTGGGTGTAGCTGCTTCTGTCAGTCATTTATCAATTGAAACTCAGTTAGGTCTCTTTGTCAAAGAAATCCACTTCCATCAAAATATGTCCTCATACAATATCGTTGTCGAAGTGTATAATGATCTCCTGGTTCTGCTCATTTCACTTAGCATCAGTTCATGTAAGTCTCGCCAGTCCTCTCTGTATTCATCCTGCTGGTCATTTCTTACAGAACAATAATATTCCATAACATTCATATACCACAATTTACCCAGCCATTCTCCAATTGATGGGCATCCATTCATTTTCCAGTTTCTAGCCACTACAAACAGGGCTGCTACAAACATTTTGGCACATACAGGTCCCTTTCCCTTCTTTAGTATTTCTTTGGGATATAAGCCCAATAGAAACACTGCTGGATCAAAGGGTATGCACAACTTGATAACTTTTTGGGCATAATTCCAGATTGCTCACCAGAATGGTTGGATTTGTTCACAACTCCACCAACAAGGCATTGGTGTCCCAGTTTTCCCGCATCCCCTCCAACATTCATCATTATTTTTTCCTGTCATCTTAGCCAATCTGACAGGTGTGTCAATCTCAAATTGTCTTAATTTGCATTTCTCTGATCAATAATGATTTGGAACACTCTTTCATATGAGTGGTAATAGTTTCAATTTCATCCTCTGAAAATTGTCTGTTCATATCCTTTGACCATTTATCAATTGGAGAATGGCTTGATTTCTTATAAATTTGAGTCAGTTCTCTATATATTTTGGAAATGAGGCCTTTATCAGAACCTTTAACTGTGAAGATGTTTTCCCAGTTTGTTGCTTCCCTTCTAATCTTGTTTGCATTAGTTTTGTTTGTACAAAGGCTTTTTAATTTGATGTAATCAAAATTTTCTATTTTGTGATCAGTAATGGTCTCTAGTTCATCTTTGGTCACAAATTTCTTTCTCCTCCACAAGTCTGAGAGATAAACTACCCTATGTTCCTCTAATTTATTTATAATCTCGTTCTTTATGCCTTGGTCATGGACCCGTTTTAATCTTATCTTGGTATATGGTGTTAAGTATGGGTCCTTGCCTAATTTCTGCCATACTAATTTCCAATTATCCCAGCAGTTTTTATCAAATAATGAATTCTTATCCCAGAAGTTAGGGTCTTTGGGTTTGTCAAACACTAGATTGCTATAGTTGACTATTCTGTCTTGTGAACCTAACCTTTTCCACTGATCCACTAATCTATTTCTTAGCCAATACCAAATGGTTTTGGTGACTGCTGCTTTATAATATAATTTTAGATCAGGTACAGCTAGGCCACCTTCATTTGATTTTTTTTTTCATTAATTCCCTTGAGATTCTCGACTTTTTATTGTTCCATATGAATTTTGTTGTTATTTTTTCTAGATCATTGAAATATTTTCTTGGAAGTCTGATTGGTATAGCACTAAATAAATAGATTAGTTTAGGGAGTATTGTCATCTTTATTATGTTCGCTCAGCCGATCCAAAAGCACTTAATATTTTTCCAATTATTTAAGTCTGACTTTATTAGTGTGGAGACTTTTTTATAGTTTTGCTCATATAATTCCTGACTTTCCTTTGGTAGATAGATTCCCAAATATTTTATGGTATCAACAGTTATTCTGAATGGAATTTCTCTTTGTATCTCTTGCTGTTGGGTTTTGTTGGTGATGTATAAAAATGCTGAGGATTTATGGGGATTTATTTTGTAGCCAGCTACTTTGCTAAAATTATGAATTATTTCTAATAGCTTTTTAGTAGAATCTCTGGGGTTCTCTAGGTATACCATCATATCATCTGCAAAGAGTGATAGTTTGGTTTCCTCATTGCCTACTCTAATTCCTTTAATATCTTTCTCGACTCTTATTGCTGAGGCTAGTGTTTCTAATGTGATATTAAATAATAATGGTGATAGTGGGCAACCTTGCTTCACTCCAGATCTTACTGGGAAAGGTTCCAGTTTTTCCCCATTGCATATGATGCTTACTGATGGTTTTAAATATATGCTTCTGACTATTTTAAGGAAAAGTCCATTTATTCCTATGCTCTCAAGTGTTTTTATTAGGAATGGATGTTGGGTTTTATAAAATGCTTTTTCTGCATCTATTGAGATGATCATATGGTTTTTGTTTGGTTGGTTATTGATATAGTCAATTATGCTAATAGTTTTCCTAATATTGAACCGGCCCTTCATTCCTGATATAAATCTTACTTGGTCATAGTGTATTATCCTAGGGATGATTTTCTATCATCTTTTTGCTAATATTTTATTTAAGATTTTAGCATCAATATTCATTAGGGAGATTGGTCTATAATTTTCTTTCTCTGTTTTCAGCCTACCTGGTTTAGGTATCAGTACCATGTCTGTGTCATAAAAGGAGTTTGGTAGGACTCCTTCAATCCCTATTTTTTCAAATAGTTTATTTAGCATTGGAGTTAATTGTTCTTTAAATGTTTGGTAGAATTCACATGTAAATCCATCTGGTCCTGGGGATTTTTTCTTAGGGAGTTGATTGATAGTTCTATTTTTTTTTTTCTGAGATGGGACTGTTTAGGATATTTACTTCTTCCTCTGTTAGTTTGGGCAAGCTATATTTTTGGAGGTATTTTTCTATTTCATTTAAGTTGTCGAATTTATTGGCATAAAGTTGGGCAAAGTAACTCCTAATTATTGCTCTAATTTCCTCTTCATTAGTGGCGAGTTCTCCCTTTTCATTTTTAACACTAACAATTTGATTTTCCTCTTTCCTTTTTTTAAATCAGATTTACTAAGGGTCTGTCTTTTTGTTGGTTTTTTCATAGAACCAACTCTTAGTTTTATTAATCAATTCAATAGTTTTTTTACTTTCAATTTTATTGATCTCACCTTTTATTTTTAGAATTTCAAGTTTAGTGTTTGACTGGGGGTTTTAAATTTGTTCCTTTTCTAGCATTTTTAGTTGCAAGCCCAATTCATTGACTTTCTCTTTCTCTATTTTATACAAATAGGCCTCTAGAGATATGAAATTTCCCCTTATTACCGCTTTGGCTGCATCCCATACATTTTGGTATGATGTCTCATTATTATCGTTTTCTTGGGTGAAGTTATTAATTATGTCTATGATTTGCTGTTTCACCCAATCATTCTTTAGTATGAGATTATTTAGTTTCCAATTATTTTTTGGTCTACTTTCCCCTGGCTTTTTGTTGAATGTAATTTTCATTGCATCGTGGTCTGAAAAGGATGCATTTACTATTTCTGCCTTACTGCATTTGAGTTTGAGGTTTTTATGTCCTAATATATGGTCAATTTTTGTATAGGTTCCATGAACTGCTGAAAAGTGTATTTCTGTCTCCATTACATTTTCTCCAGAGATCTATCATATCTAACTTTTCTAGTATTCTATTTACCTCTTTGACTTCTTTCTTATTTATTTTGTGGTTTGATTTATCTAATTCTGAGAGTGCAAGGTTAAGATCTCCCACTATTATAGTTTTACTGTCTATTTCTTCTTGCAGCTCTCTTAGTTTCTCTTTTAAGAATTTAGATGCTACCCCACTTGGTGCATATATGTTTAATATGATAGTGCTTCATTATCCATGCTACCCTTTAGCAAGATATAGTGTCCTTCCTTATCTCTTTTAATTAGATCAATTTTTGCTTTAGCTTGATCTGAGATCAGGATGGCTACCCCTGCTTTTTTGACTTCACCTGAAGCATAGTAGATTTTGCTCCAACCTTTTACCTTTAACCTGCATGTATCTCCCCGCTTCAGGTGTGTTTCCTGTAAACAACATATTGTAGGATTCTGGCTTTTAATCCATTCTGCTAACCGCTTCCTCTTTATGGGGGAGTTTACCCCATTCACATTTATGGTTAGAATGACCAATTCTGTATTACTTGCCATCTTGTTAACCCCGGTTTATGCTTTTCTCCCTTCTTTCCCCTTTCCCCCCTTCCCAGTATTAAGCTTGTGAGCACCACTTGCTTCTCACAGCCCTCCCTTTTTAGTATCCCTCCTCCCGCCTTAGAGTTCCTCCCCCTATCTTACCCCTTTCCCTCCCAGTTTCCGTATTCCCTTCCGCTTAGCTTATTCCTTCCCTTTTCACTTTTCCCTTCTCACTTTTCAATGAGGTGGGAGAAGTTTCACCATAGATTGAATATGTCTTAAGATTTTTCACTTAAAGCCAATTCTGAAGGCAGTAAGATACCCACTATATTCATCCCCCTCCATTCTTTCTCTCAGATATAATAGGTTTCCTATGCCTCTTCATGAGATGTACTACCCCCACTTTACCCTTTTTCTGGTACAATGTCCTTTCCACATCAATTTCTAGAACAAGGTATACATGTATTCTTTATACATCTATATAGTCAAAATATAGTTCCCAAGATTAATCTTTACCTTTTTAGATTTCTCTTGAGTTCTATATTTGTAGATCAAACTTTTTGTTAAGTTCTGGCTTTTTCATCAAAAATAGGTGAAATTCGCTTACTGTGTTGAATGGCCATCTTCTTCCCTGGAAAAAGATGCTCATTCTAGCTAGGTAAATTATTTTTGGTTTCATACCAAGTTCCTTAGCCTTTCGGAATATCATATTCCAGGCCCTTCGATCTTTTAATGTGGATGCTGCCAGATCCTGGGTGATCCTTATTGTGGCTCCTTGATATTTGAATTGGGTTTTTCTAGCCGCTTGCAGTATTTTTTCCTTCATCTGAGGGTTCTGGCATTTGGCCACTATATTCCTTGGTGTTTTGATTTTAGGATCCCTTTCAGTGGGTGATCGATGAATCCTTTCAATGTTTATTTTTTCCTCTGTTCCTATGACTTCTGGGCAGTTCTCTTTGATAATTTCCTGGAAAATAGTGTCCAGGCTCTTTTTTTCATCATGCTTTTCTGGGAGTCCAATGATCTCAGATTGTCTCTCCTGGATCTGTTTTCCAGGTCTGTTGTCTTCCCCAGAAGGTATTTCACATTCTTTTCCATTGTTTGATTTTTTTGTATTTGCTTGACTGATTCTTCTTGTCTCCTCGAGTCATTTAATTCCAATTGTTCAATTCTGATTTTCAGTGAAGTATTTTCTTCACTCACTTTTTAAAAATCTTTTTCTAATTGTCCCATTGAGTTCTTTTGTTCTGTGGAATTTTTTTTCCATTCCGCCAGTTTTGTTTTTTAGAGAGCTATTTTCTGTTTCCAGTTCACCAATCCTATTTTTCAAGGATTTTATTTCTTTATCCACTCTCTCTTTAACTGACTTCTCCAGGCTCTTTTGCCAAGCCTCCCTCTCCTTTTCCCATTTTTCTTCTAGCTCTCTTGTGAGAGCCTTTTTAATTTCCTCCATGAGATTCATCTGTGCTGAGGAACAGATGATCTCCTCCTTTGGGATTCACCTGGAGACTGTCTGTTTTTAGTCTCCTCAGGATTTAGAGTCTGCTCTCTATCTGTATAGAAGCTGTCAAGGGTTAAAGTCCTCTTCAGTTTCTTGCTCATTCTGTCTAATAATCAAAGTCAAACTAGCAAAGAAAAAAAGAAAAAACTGGAGTCTTTCTTTGGGGGAGGGGCTGGGTGGTGTTACCGATCTTCCTCTACAGACTGCGGGGGCAGCAGTGAGGCACTAGCCCGACTGTGCTGCACCTGTGCTCTGAGATCCCAGAGCGTGCTGAGCCACTGTTGGGGGGGGAAGGGGAAGGCGGCCAGGTCCCGAGAGACTCCAGCTGTTTGGGGTTGTATTCTTCACCCCCGGTGTTTCTAGCTTCTCTGCTGAGCCGCTGACTTGCTGCCAGGGCAAAGTATCCAGTCCTGCAGCAAAGCTCTCCCCGCAGAGACGGCTGCAATCACGCCCCATCCCCTCTTAGTCTGCTCCCGTGCTCTCACTGCCACTGCCCGCCGCCTGCACCCGATCTAAAACCGTCCCAGTCCTCCAGTAAAGACAGACCTTTCTTGGTGAATCTCAAGGATGGCTTCTCTTGGTAACTATTTGTGGAGTTTTTTTCAGTCAAGCATTAATTCAGAGGCTTGTAATGAAATGGATAGTGAGAGAAAGCGCGGAGCTACACAGCTGTGTGCCTCCTCTCCGCCATCTTAACCGGAAGTCAATAATTTTTTTCTCAAATGGAAAGAGCAATTATTCACCAGGGAAATGAGGAGAGAAATAGAGAAAAGGAATCTCAGGAATAGAGAGCCCTAAAATTTTAAGTCCATTAAGCTACAAAGAGAAGTCATGGTGTATAATGGAAAGTAAGCAGGATTAGGAAAAAAGTATCTTAGTTTTCAGAGCTGGTGGTGATGCTTCCTAATTATGTTAATTTCTTTCTCTCAGTCTATGGAATGAAAATAATAGTTTACACGGCCTATCACACATTATTGCTATCAAGAAAAGACTTTGCAAACCTTAGAGTGCTATAATAATATGAGCTATTATCAACTGTCTATGGCTTCCCCAGTTTAAATTCTTGAGCTATAGTACATAGAACATGGCAATAGCTTTTCTCTATATCCATAGTGGTTGTAGTAGCAGTTATCATTCTGTGATCAACCAAGCCAAAATCTTGATTTGCTATTCAATTATGATTGATTAGTTTTGAATGCCTACTTAGGAACCTGGGTGGTTACTATCAGCTCCACTTGCTTCACATAATTTATTTCTCTATCCCATAAATCCCATTCTTTTTCATCATCTACATTTCTTTGTCTTTACCTTTTATCCTTTTTCATCTTTATTATTTTTTTTTAAATCTCACTCTACAATGTAGTGGAAATACTACCCAATTTTGAATATTGCATTTACTATTTTTTTATACATTATAGCTCGCCTAAGCAAATCCACACTTTTGCATTCGGTTTTTTTAATATTTAAGATGAGATTGAATGAAATAGGCTCTAAAACCTTCTAGTTCTAAAACCCATGATCCTACATTCATATTGATGAATTTTATTGCTATTTGGATATATTAAGAGGACACTTCTCTGAGATGTTCACATCCTGAATGCCAGGGCAGGACCTCTGAGACATAGCAACAGGGAGATATTTTATAAAAGAAGCATGTTGAAGAAGAAGAGAGGAAGAGGATTTTATTTCATTAGTCAACTGAGAGAGGAAAAAAAATAAAAGGGAGCTTTAAATAATTAGCTTAAAAAGGAAGAAAAAAGAACTAAAAACTAAAAATTTAAGCAGAATTTTCAAACTAGTGAAAAGGACAACATAGGAAGAAGGGCTGAGGAAAAGAGAACCAGGAAGGTTAGAGTTATCTTAAAGTAGATTAAGGTAAATTAATTGAGTCAATTTTCATTACAGAGGAAGAGTAGAGGAAAATACTAATTTGGAAATATAACAACCACCAATATTAGAGATAGGTGCAAGAAAAAATTAAATCTACTTTTATAATTTTAGATGTGGATGGATTAATGATTTAATAAAATAAGAAAAGTAGTAATTGAATAAGAAAACAAAACTCTACAATTTGCTAAAACATACACAGACACACACACATAAAAACAAAATGAATAGCTGGGAAAAATTACTATATTACGTGTGTTCAAAAAGGCAAAAGTGGAAGTTTTCCTGGGGTGTTCTTTTTCTTCTTTAAAATATTATATTAAAGGTTCTCTCTAGGAGAGAAATAGCCCGGTTAGTTGAGGCCTATCTCTCTGCTTGGTTCCAAGAGCTCTTGCAGATTGTCCTTTGCTTCTGCCTCTGCTTTCTTCAGCCACCAGCCAGCCAAGTGGAAAATGGAATGGATCTCCCTCGCCTTGGAGAGAGGGCTTCTGGCGTAATTCAGCTCAAATCTGACCGAGAGCCTCTGTCTGTCTCTTATATATGAGAGAGAGGAATTGTGGAATAAGAGAGAGAGGGATTATGGGTTTTCTCCCATAGTGCTCTCTGGCCCTAAGAGCTTCAAGGGAGGTGTGAATTCACAAAGTTACACAGTTAACTTTGTGAATCTCCCATACTTGTGAATTCCAATGTGTAAAGGTGTAAACACAAGCATTGTATTAATTAGTTCTACTTAGTACCTTGTTTCAGGTTCTGGCCCAAAACATCTTCTAAGATCAGATCAATAATCTATCAACTCTATTGAGTTAGCAGTTTGTAAAGATTCCAACATTTTCCTATCAAAGAAAAAAATAATATGCACATTTACTCCATTAAAAAGATTTTAAAAACTACATTATGGTCAAAGGAACCACAAATAATAAACCAAAATCAATATTAAATTTACAAGCTTAAAATGCTTTAGTGACTAAATTCATAAAGAAAAAAAATTAACTCAATTGCAAAAAAGTGTGTGTGTGTGTGTGTGTGTGTGTGTGTGTGTGTGTGTATCATTTCTGAGTGCAAATCTTGTTTTAGACACTTCCTAGCTTTGTCACCCTAAGCAAGTTCCTTAACCCTTTCACCTTAGTTTCTCATCTGTAATATTATCTGTAGAAGGAAACAACAAACTATTCTAGTATCTTAGCCAAGAAAACTTGAAATGTGGTCCTGAACAATTAGTCATGCCTGAAATGACTGAAGACAACAACAAATACACACACACACACACACACACGCACACACACATACGTACTTATACATATCTATGTGCATGTTTATATATATGTGTGTGTGTGTGTGTGTATATATATATTACAATAGATGTAATGTATACGTACCTACATATATCCATGCATGTATACACACAACATACAATATTATAACATATCACAATGTGTGCAAAAGCATATGTGTATACATATACACGTGTGCATACATATATGTGTTCATGGATATATATGCATGTCTATGTGTGTATATAGACATGGGTGTCTATATATACACATATATGCATATATCTGTCTATAAACATAGAAATATGTCTATATATTTATAGACATATAGATATATGAGTGGGGTGGGGAGAGGGAGAGAGAGAGAGAGAGAGAGAGAGAGAAGCATTTAAATCTCCTGCCATTGTTATATACTATTTATTCTGTGTGCGTGAATAAATTGTTCATTTCTGTATTTATTTTTCTGTTAAACTTATCCAAAACTGAGAAGAATTTTTTTGGTTTATTTTTCTGTTAAACATCCAAAAATTGAGAAAAAAAATTATCATATTCTGCCATTATTGTATTATTGTATGTATAAAAGAATATCTCAAGTCACCAGAAATAAGAGAAATAATAATAAAACAATCCTGCATCCTCACATCTTGCAAATTTGTAAAGATCACAAAGCATGGGAAGTGACAAGGACAATGGGAAGGTAGGCATAGTAATGCATTGCTAGTAGAGCTATGATGAATGAATATAATAATTGAGGAAATCAATTTGGAATAATACAAATTTAGTGAATAAAATGCTCCCATTCTTTGGCTCAAAAAAGATTCTTTAGAATACTCATGCGAAGAGCATGTAGGAAAAAGAAATAGGTGAGGAATTTGTGAGACATAATTACACAGTTGGTAAAAAGGCACATCTGGATAGCTATAGGAAACTTCAATTATCTAGATATCTACTGGAGCTTCTCCACCCCATCCCATCCTATTCCCTACCACAGCAGCAATAACTTCTTGATTTTTTTTTTTTGTTGTTGTTGAATAATTGTATTCCTTCAATGTTTCAACCAATGAGGAAGTCTCTATCTGACTTTTATGATTAACATGATGGAACTTTTTGCTAGTGTGAAAATAACAGGTCTTTGAGAGAAGTTACCATTTAGAATCTCTTTTAAAAACAGGAAATCTAGGAGTCTGACATGAATCCTACAAAAAAAAATCTCAAGAGGTTCAGAGGAATCATATATAATATGCCATGCAATAACCTAAAGAGAATATTATCCAAGAGACATGAAAAACTTTCATTGATAAAATACTGAAAACATAAAAAAAAAAAAAAACTTTCTACAAGTTTTCTAAAGAGACTGATAGATAAAGTTTTACAGAAACATCATCAATCAATTAAGACTTAGATGAAAGACATTATAGATCCTCTAAATAACAAAGGTCCTCTAAATAAGACTAGATAACAGAAAATTATTGCAAAAATCTTGTATTACCTCTGAGAAAAGTTTCAGGAATACTCAGAAAGAGCCCAACAAAATGAAACATAAGACATTCCTCCAATCTTCAAAAATTCTTAAAACTCTCTCAAATAAGTATCTCAAATATGTTCAAGAGATAAAGAGAAAATAAAATATTTCCACAGACTAAGACATCCATAAATAAAGATAGCAATCCAATGAATTTACAGCAGAAAAGGTTAATCTTTAATCTCTGATGTGTTTACTACATATCACCATCAATCATAGTCTGAGAAATAGCACAACTGGACCGAGGGGCTTGTACTGCAGGTTTCATTCAGCAAATTCCTTACTGCTGCAGTAGTCTTTGTTGGCAGGTCCAGTTTCTGCCATTACCCCTCTATTCAGTATCTTAACAAACAGGAGAATTCAATCTTGAAAGAAGAAAAAAGTAGAAAAATTCTTTGAGGTATCAGTTTGCTGTGCTATAGCAACACTTGAATGGAGAAATAAAAATCAGAAGGAACTGGTGTAGGTTGGAGAGAATGAAGTATGTGGGGGAGAGATGATTTTTCACTAGGTATGAAGGAATAGAGACCAGCACACAGACTGAAGCCAGTTATATCTCCCAAACATTGCTTGAGATAAGGACCAAGGATTGTGAAAAGTTAATTCCCCAACATGGGAGGAGTTTGCAGAAGCTTCAAATCAGTGGTAAACAGTAAATGACTTTGATAATCTGGAAGGAAAAAAAGGGACTACAGAAGAATGGATGTGGTAGAAATGGGAGGAATTAAAACTAGGAAAAAAAGGAAGACTTCTGATGAATGATGTTTCCTTGTAGAGAAAGTGATGCTCTATAATGGGAAATGGGGATCTTACAATCTGTATAATCTTTAGAGACACATTACTTAGAGATATTCCTAACTCAAAGAGAAACAGAATAGTATCTTGCCTTCAAGAGAAGTAGAATCAGAGCTCTTAGGAGTAATTGACATTTAAAATTGGGATAGGGAATAGATCTGGAACTGAGATTTAATGGCAAATGGCGGGGAAAGTATTATGGCAAGGGAAGTTAATTAACTGGGATACAGGAAACTTTCTCCCAAAAAGTAATATATTTTGTCTCTATCTCCTGGAGGAATTGGTATTCTGAAGAATGAAGCATAATGGAAAATGGAGAGGGAAGAATAAACACTATATGCAAACAATAATGTCAGAATTATTTACAAGAAGGGGACTCAAAATAAGTATCCAATAAGCTTTAACTTCATGAGGAATAAAGAGAGTAGAAAAAGAACACATAACTATTAAGGTCATGAATTAATGAATGAAAATATAAAAATATCAATGAAGAGAATGGGAGAATTAAAAAAAGTCATTGCAAATATAAAAAAAAACAATAACAAACAAAAGAAGTTGAAAGAGAGAAGAGGAAAAGGAAATCTATTTTATTGCTTAAATTAGAAGAAAATGCAGAAGGGAGAACTTAAATAACTAGATAAAAGAAAGAAAGAAAATGAACTAATAAGCTAAAGAATACTCCAAAAATAGAAAAAAGAGCAAGGAACAGGAGAAAGAAGAGACGATAGCTGATAGGAAAGGAAAAAGAGCTGGTAGGAAAAAGATTGTCCTTAAAAAATTAGGTTAAAATAACTGATGTCACAAGGCACTATGTTTCAGAATAAAGGGGTAAGGAATCCTAATTTTCAAAGAAAAAAAATTTAAAAATGAATACAAGAAAATATAAAACAAATTTGAAGGTGAGAGGAAAAGAAGAGCTAGGAACAGAGTTGCTTTAAAGTATATTAATTAAAGATAAGACAAAAGGTGTTGTCCTTAGAAAAGAATATCTCACCATTATAATTTTTTGAAGTAGTATTAGTAACCAATGTAGCAAATACTAAATCTTAAATGTGAATGGATTAAAAAAATACAGCAAAAGTTGGGGAGAAATATGCCAAAGCACATATATTTATTTTATTGATTCAATTACCAAGTATCTCTTGCAGAAATAAGGACCAAACTAGCTAGATAAAAGAATATTCAGTATTCTTGGTTGGGCCATGCCAACATAAGAAGAATAAAAATTCATCAAGTTAATTTACAGCTTTAATGCTAATCCAAAATTATTAAAGGGATTCTTTTATAGAACTTGATAGAATAATAACATTAATTTGGAGAAACAAATACCAAAAATAAATAAATAAATAAATAAATAAAAAGAGCAGGAATGAGAGAGAATTATAAATTCCAGAATTTATAATAATTATAAAATAGCAGACTTTGAAAGCATTTGGTACTGGTTTTAAAATAAAGAAGAAGATTAATAGAATAGATTTAATAAAATACAATAAAAAATAATGGAGCTCAATAATCGGTGTTCAATAAAATAAAAAAATAAATTATTTAAGAAAGAAGCTGTACACACATGTCTATATATATAAACTACTGAGAAAACTGGAAAACAGTCTGGCAGAAATTTGGCTTAGACCAACATCTTCACTATATTCTGTAACAAATTCTAAGTAGATATTTTCTTAATAGTAAATATCAAACAACAAAAATATTAGAAGGAAAGCAGATCATATATTTTTCTTAACTATGTGTAGTAAATATGCATGTGTGTGTTTGTGTGTATGTATATGTGTGTATATATGTATAAATATATTGATCAAGCAAGGTAGATATGACAAAGTGGAAAACTGATTACATAAACTAAAAAACTTTTTTGATAAACAAAATTAATGCACCTAGGATAAGAAAAGAAATGAGTCAAATGGGAAATGTTCTATACCTCAGATAAAGGTTTAGCATCCAAGCTTATATTTATAACTAATATCTATACAACATATATGTACAACTAATATACAGCATATATCTATACATACATTTATGTACATATATACTTTTATGTAACAGAGATATTGAAAATAAGAAAGTTCCCAAATATTTTAAGCAATACTTTTTGTTTTAGGAAAGAATTGTATTATTACAATAATAGTAAATGAAAATAATTATTACAAAACAATCAAAGTGAATATTGCACAATTATACAGACTAATCATCATTCCCAAAGAAGAGATATGGAAAGACATCAAAACAATGTAAAATAATCAATTTTGAGTCTTTTTGTTAAAATATTCAATTTTGTTATTTTTCTCTCTTTTTTCTTTTTCCTTTTACAGAATATTTTACATTAGATATTTTTCTGAGATAGTTGAGAAAGGAAAAGTGGGAGAAATTCCAGTTACTTAAAAAATAGCAAGAATATTTTTTTTAAAAGAAAGAAAAAAAATAAAGCATTCTCTGACTTGATCCTATAGATTCAACAAGAAAACTAGTCCCCTGGAAAAGGGGATTGATGACATCTTGTGGAAGAAAAATTTAACTGCTAACTTAGGGGGTAAATGTGTAGGATAGCATGCTACCAAGGGAATTAGAGAAATTATGTACTGCCTCTATGGCCATTGGAGGTTGTTACATGTCAGTTATTCTTAACTCTTGTCTCTACTCCCATTCCTGAACAGCTCATATAAAGATATTTGAAATGTCTGCTTACCACCTACTATACAATGAAAGTCTTTCCCAGTCCCTCTTAATATATAAAAACCTTGCCAATGATAACGTTATAACATAAAACAGTGACAAAATTTGCATGAAAATGCGGCTAGCAATTTATAATGTACTTTTCTTTTGAGTGTCAAACCTGTTTGGCTCAAATAGAGTTAGATTATTCAAAACCTGGGCATTTTTCTGAATATTTCTAAGCCCCTCCTGGTCAGCAGTTAGCAGTATTTTTAATTTCAAGAATTTGGAGATTGTTGTGAATACATTGCTCATGAGGTTTTTATCTGATATTTTATATTTTTATAAGAAACTTCTCCTATAATCACATCTATAAATACTTCTTTTTATTGTTTCACATGCATCTAAACCAGTCAGATACAAACCTGACTGAAAGGACAAAGCATAATGATTAGTCATTTGCTAGAAGAAAGAATTATTAGAGTTAAAACACCAAAATGATAGCCAAATGTCAGAAACACGGAGTGATAGATGCTCTGGGATATTGGAAAGTAGACCCATTGATGTACAAAAGATAGCAACCAGGGCAAATAGAATGAGAGCTGAGCTACAAGAAGCAAATTCTGTTGAGGACAGTGCTGGCAGCAAAAATATTATCACTTGAAGAACATTTCTATTATTTAATATAGCTAACAAATGTCATAGCTATTAATCATAATTTTGTCTACTGTATATTTGTGATTTGAGATTGAGAGAGGGGAAACTACTTAATGGGAGATGGTTCCCCTAATTTTATTCTGAAGTGGGAGATGATTATAATTTTGGTAGCTTCTGCAATTTTTTCTTTCTAAAAAATACTCAC
This sequence comes from Antechinus flavipes, assembly GCF_016432865.1. Lineage (NCBI taxonomy): Eukaryota > Metazoa > Chordata > Mammalia > Dasyuromorphia > Dasyuridae > Antechinus > Antechinus flavipes. The sequence continues at coordinate 175,199,802 of NC_067401.1, forward strand.
CAGAATATTTTTTAACCCAAGGAGAGAGAGAATTAATTTTTTTAAAATTTTCATTTCTTACTCTTTTCTTTTTTCATTTTTTATTAATAGTATTTTATTTTTCCAAATACAAACAAAGATAGTTTTCAACAGTCACCTTTGCAAAACCTTGTATTACAAATTTTTCTTCCTCTCTCCTCTCTCCTTCCTCCTCAAGACAGCAAACAATCCAACACAGTATCATATATGTGCAATTCTTCTAAATATCTTTTCATATTCATCATGTTGACCAAGAAAATTCAGATCAAAAAGGGAAAAACATGAGAAAGAAAAAAAAAAAAACAAGCAAACAACAACAACCAAATGGTGAAAATACTATACTTTCAGTCTCCATAGTGAGAAAGGGTATTAATAAGAAAATACACTAATAGCAGAGCATGGTGGAAATTGGTATGTTTGTCTGAGTACATCAAAAAGATACTGCATGTCTCCATTTTCTCACAACAGCCATTTGTACTTTACATCAATCCTGAATGCTTGTCAGGATAGCTGTACTCTAGGAGTGTCAGATACTTGAAGTTCCCATTTTATCTGGGCAGAGGCAATGAACCAAATGAGCAAACCCTAAAGTACTAAAGAGATTTTATCATCAGAAATATTTTCTGATATAAAGGTTAAATGCATGTGTTATTTCTGACATAAAAGACAACAAAATAAGCGCATAATTAATATAAGTAAACTATTATATGCAACATATTACTAGTGATAACAAGTATAAAAAATAGGAAAAAATATATTATCATGGAAAATATGATCAGAAAAAGAAAGAATTGAGCCAATCATGTTAAATGTTACTGCCAAAGCCTAGTAAGGGCTTCGTTATTGATGTAAAATGTTTAAAAATCTAGAAGGCCCTCAGAATAATTGAGAAAGATAGCTATAAAGGATTTATCAAATAGCATGGATAAAAATTATATAGGATGAAAGGGTATGTATGTATGGTTCAAAATTCATATTGGTAGGAGAGGTGGTCAAATTGATAAAATCAGGAAGTTTAGAGGCTTCATGTATCCCTACTATACTGAGTTCCATAAATTTAGATCTGATGTCTTTGGATCTAGTCTAGCACAGTGTTCTGAGCACATAATTCAAATGTTATTGAAGAAAAGACAGAAGCCCAGGAAAACCTCTTCCTTTCTTTATAGATAGATATCCCGCTTCCCTTTTTATCTTTCCATTTTTCTCAAGGATGTATTATAGAGTAGATCACCAGTGGGGCCATGATTGTATTGAAGCATGAGCTGATAGGATGGGGAAAATACAAATTGTGGACAAATTTCATTAGTTCTCCTTTATATCTGTATATTCTCCCTCCTCTTTACTTTCTAGCTTCCCTGGCTTCCTTCAAGTTCTCACTAAGTTACTACCTACTATATACTGAAAGTCTTTCCCAGTCCCTCTTAATCTATGCTTCAATGGTCCTCATTGAATGTAATTTTTATCGCATTGTGCTTTGAAAAGGGCATAGTTTTAATGTTTCTACTTTTCTGCATTTGTTTGTGAGGTTTTAATGCCTTTATACATTTTCAGTTTGTATAGCTGAGAATAATAGCTGAGAATCTATTCCGATTCAATTTTCTCCAGAGGTATATCTCATCTATTTTAATATTCTATTCATCTCCTTAATGTCTTTCTTGTGCATTCTTTTATTTATTTAAATTTATCTTGTTCTGAGAGGAGAAAGTTAAGTCCCCTACTAATACAGTTTTACTAGCTCTATCCTCTGGTAAATGATTTAACCATTTTTTAAAGAATTTTAAATGCTACATGCCTTTGGGCATCTATGTGTTTAGTATTGATATTACTTTATTGTCTATGGTGCCCTTTCAACAAGATGTAGTTTCCCTGCTCATCTCTTTTAATTAGGTTCATTTTTGCTTTTGTTTTGTGAGATCATGTTTATTACCCTTATCTTTTTTTTTTTAACTTTAGCTGAAACATAATCTGCTCTAACTCCTATTTTAACTCTGTGTATCATTCTCTTTTAGAAACTTTTGTGTTTCTTTTAAACAACATATTGTTGGATTCTGGTTTCTAATCTTTTTCTGGTATTTCCAAACTATAAATGTTCATCCCATTCATTTTCAATTATGATTACTGACTGTATATTTCCTTTCATCCAATTTTCTTCTGTTTATCCTTCTCTATTTCACCTGTCCTTCATTGTTTCTGAACATTGTCCCATCTCCTACTCCCAATCCACCTTCCCATTTATTTTCTTTCAGCCTTCCTCATTTCTCCATAAGATAGACTTCTATACCAACCTGAGTATGTATATATATTCTTCCCCTAATTTGGATGAATTTGGATGAAATTGAGGATTAAGCATTTCCCACTCCAGTCTGCAGTTTTTCCCTACTCCATAGTAAAAGCTCTTCCTTGAATGCCTCTTTTATTTGAGTTACTTTCTCTCATTTTTCTTTTCATTATTCCCTCAGGATATTGCTTTTTCTCACTCATCCTGTTTTTCCATTCCCCTCCCCCCAGATCATCTTAACGTAATCAAATCACTCCTGTGTTCTCTAATTGCCTGAATAGTGATACAACTCCTAGGAGTTACATGTACTGAGTCCTTTTTGATTATCCTTTCATGCTTACCTAAATGTATTATTCATACTATAGTATTACTAATCTTTTCATTAGATATGCTTGAACATCTATTTCATCAAATATTTATTGCCTCCCTCAAGGACTATACTTTTCAGAATATTATGTTCAAAGTTTCCTACTCCTTTAACATGAAAAATGTTAAATCTAGTATGAGCCTAACTTCAGCTCCATGGTACTTGACTGATTTCTTTTTGGCTCTCTGATGGATTTTCTCTTTGACATGTCGGCTTTCAAATTTGGCTATAATATTCCTGTTTCATTAAATATCCATCTTTTCCTCGGAAAGATAATGCTTAATTTTGCTGGGTAGTTAATTCTAGGCTGCAACCCAAGTTCCTTTGCCTTTCAGAATATCAGATTCCAGGCCATTCAATTCTTTAAAGAGGAAGCTGCTTGGTTCTGGGTAATTCTGATTGTGGCTCCTAAGTATTTTAATTGTTTCTTTCTAGCTGCTTGCAATATTTTTTTCTTGATCTGATAATTCTAAAATTTAGCTATGATGTTCTTTGGGGTTTTTATTTGGGGGTATCTTTCAGGAAGTGATTAGTGAATTCTTTAAATGGTTATTTTACCCTCTGGTTTTAGGACATCAGGGCAATTTTCCTTAATGACTTCCTGAAAGATGATGTCAATCCCCCTAACCTCCCCTCCCCCTTTTTTTTTGGTCATCATTTTCAGGAAGCCTAATAATTCTTAGATTGTCTCACCTAGATTTATTTTCCAGGTCAGTTGTTTTTCCAATGAATTATTTTACAATTTCTTCTATTTTTTTCATTTTTTTGGTTTTGTTTATTCTTGAAGTCTCATTGAGACATTCACTTCCATTTGCTAAATTGTAATTTTTAATGAATTATGTTCTTTTGTTAGCTTTTTTTATCTTCTTTTGCATTTGGCCAATTGAACTTTTAAATGAGGAATTTTGTTCATTGGATTTTTTTCCATTTTACAAATTCCATTTTTCAACAAATTGGTTTCTTTAAATCTATTTTGTAAGGAGTTATACGCTTTTTCCATTTCATCAAATCTATTTTGTAAGGAGTTTTCTTCAGATAATTTCTGTGTTTCTTTTTCCAAACTCTCTTGTAGAGTTCTCATTTCCTTTCTCCATTTTTCTTCTAACTCTCTTTGAAGATCCTTTTTGAATTCTTCCAAGAAAGCCTTATCAGATGGGGACCAATTCATAATCACCCTTTGGGGCTTCATCTGGAGATTATTTGCCTTTAGGATCCTCAGGGTTTGAGGTCTGTTCTTCTTTTTCTCTATAAAAGCTATCTAGTACCAGAGTTCTTTTCACTTTTTTGCTCACTTTTTAAAAAAGGTTGAGGTCTTCTCTTAGGATAAAGAGGAAGTTGTCCCAAGCTTTCTCTACAACCAACAGCTTTTAGGCTGTTCTGGGCTGGTGCTTGGTGGGCATGGCCTGACCTCCTGGTAGATTTCCCCTAGCATATGGATGCCACACTGCCTTGGGCCTATATACTGAATGTGCTCTGGCCTGCCTACCTGTACCTCTTCCTCCTCCCTTCCTTTGATGGAAACAGACCTTTTCTGAAATTCTTTTAAAATATCTTCTGCTGGAACCAGGAGATCATTATATACCTCAACAACGATACTGTTTGAGGATGTATTCTGATGGAAGTAGATCTCTTCGATAAAGAGAGTTTTAATTGATCAAAGATGGACAGAAGCAGCTACACCCAGAGAAAGAACACTGGGAAATGGATATAAACTGCTTGTATTTATGTTTTTCTTCCCGGGTTATTTATACCTTCTGAATTCAATTCTCCCTGTGCAACAAGAAAACTGTTTGGTTCTGCACACATATATTGTATCTAGGATATACTGTAACCCATTCAACATGTAAAGTACTGCTAGCCATCTGGGGGAGGGGGTTGAGGGAGGGAGGGGAAAAATCAGAATAGAAGTGAATGCAAGGGATAATGCTGTAAAAAATTACCCTGGCATGAGTTCTATCAATAAAAAGTTAAAAATAAAATAAAATAAAATATTTTCTGCTGGAAATTTGTGACACAGCGGGTTTTTTCACTCTAAAACCAGTTCAGAGGCTTGATTTGGTGTTGATTTGAGAGACAGCAGAGAGAGCTCAGATAAAGACATGTCTACTCTCTACCATCTTGGCTCTACCTTCTGTCTATAATATTCCTGAGAGTTTTTATTTTGGTATCTATTTCAGGAGGTGATTGATGAATTTCTTTCAAATTTCTTTCTTTCTTTCTTTCTTTCTTTCTTTCTTTCTTTCTTTCTTTCTTTCTTTCTTTCTTTCTTTCTTTCTTTCTTGCTGAGTCAATTGAGGTTAAATGACTAGTCCAGGATCACACAGCTAGGAAGTGTTAAATAGCTGAAACCTGGATTCAGGGCTCATGCTCTATCTGCTGCACACCTAGCTGCCCTTTTCTTTCTAATTTTTATTTTACTATCTGGTTTTAGGATACTGTGGCAGTTTTCCATAATAAGTTCTTTTTTAAAAAAAATAATAGTTTTTTTTATTTTCAAAATACATACAAAGATAGTGTTCAACATGCACTCATGCAAAGCCCTGTATTCCAAACTTTTTTCCCTCCCTTCCTCCTACCCCCTCCCCCAGACAGCAAGCAATCCAATATTTTTTTATTATTGAAATAATTTTATTTTAAATAATATAATTTAAATTTATATAATTTTATGTATATAAATTATATATACATATATATGTAATTCAAATTTAAATATTCTTAAATATTTGAAAATATCTTTAAATATTTCCACATTTACACAATGATTTTTGACACATGATATTTAGGCTCTCTCTTTGATCATGACTTTTAGGCAATCCAATAATTAAATTAAATTTTTTAATTAAATTAAAATAATTTAAAATTTAAGTAATCTCTGCTTAACTAATTTCTCTAGTGAAATATCTCACATTTTCTTCAATTTTTTATTCTTTTTTTTTGTTTTTATTGTTTCTTGATATCTTCTACTCAATTCTAATTTTTAAGGAGTTATTTTCTTCAGTATTTTTTTTCTTCTTTGTACCTCTTTTTCCATTTGGTCAATTGTGTTTTGAAAGTGTTATTTTCTTCCATACTTTTTCTGCCTCTTTTGCCAAACTTTTAGTTGTGTTTTCACAATTTACTTGATGTGTTCTTTCTCTAATTTTTCCTCTATACTCTGATTCTTAGGATCATTTGTTTAATCCCTTTCAGGAATTCTTACTCACTGAATTGTTTTTTTTTTTCCCCATTGGAACTTTGCTTATAGCTGTTTTGACACTACTGTCTTCTGATCTTGATCTTCCTGGTTACCATAGTACCATTTTATGGTTAAGTTCTTTTTTGTTGTTTTTGTTGAATCATTTTTGCAGATTAATTTTTGGGGGAGATGTGTGGTTACTGTTTGTTCCAAGTTTTAGGTTTTTGTTTTGTTTTTGTTTTTGCTTTTACACTGGGCTTTGGACATTTTTGGTGCTTCCAAAAAGTGTGTGATACAGCAAGCAGTGTGGTCACTGCTTTTCTGGTTTGTGTTTTGGTTCTTACCCCCAAGATATTTTTGATATTGTGCTTAAAAAAAAAAAAAGCAGTACTGCTTCTTAGAGCCTCTACTCTGTTGTAACTGAAAGCTGTATTGCCTCTTTGGGATTTTGCTCCCTTGTTACTGCAAGCACTTTTCTCCACCTTGGAACTCTGATCCAGAAATGGATCTGAAGAGATGAATTAGAAAAAATAAAAACAAAGTTCATATGGAAAAACAAATTTCAAGGGAATTAATGAAAAAAAATCAAATGAAGGTGGCCTAGCTGTACCAGATCTAAAATTATATTATAAAGCAGCAGTTACTAAAACCATCTGGTATTGGCTAAGAAATACACTAGTTGATCAATAGAATAAGTTAGGTTCAAAAGACAAAACAGCCAATAACTTTAATAATATAGTGTTTGACAAACCCAAAGACACCAGTTTCTGGGATAAGAATGCATTATTTGACAAAAATTGCTGGGAAAATTGGAAATCAGTATGGCAGAAACTAGGCATTGACCCACACTTAACACCATACACCAAGATAAGGTCAAAATGGGTTCATGACCGAGGCATAAAGAATAAGATTATAAATAAATTGGAAGAGCATAGGATAGTTTACCTGTCAGACCTGTGGAAGAGGGAGGAATTTATGACCAAAGAAGAACTTGAGATCACTATTGACCACAACATAGAAAATTTTAATTATATCAAATTGAAAAGTTTTTGAACAAACAAAACAAATGCAAACAAGATTAGAAGGGAAACAATAAACTGGGAAAACATTTTTACAATCAAAGGTTCTGATAAAGGCCTCATTTCCAAAATATATAGAGAACTGACCCTAATCTATAAGAAATCAAACCATTCTCCAATTGATAAATGGTCAAAGGATATGAACAGACAATTCTTAGACGAAGAAATTGAAACTATTTATAGACATATGAAAATATGCTCCAAATCATTATAAATCAGAGAAATGCAAATTAAGACAACTCTGAGATACCACTACACACCTGTTAGATTGGCTAGAATGACAGGGAAAGATAATGGGTAATGTTGGATGGGATGTGGGAAAACAGGGACACTGATACATTGTTGGTGGAATTGTGAACACATCCAGCCATTCTGGCGAGCTATTTGGAACTATGCTCAAAAAGTTATCAAGCTGTGCATACCCTTTGATCCAGCAGTGTTTCTACTGGGCTTATACCCCAAAGAGATACTAAAGAAAGGAAAGGGACCTGTATGTGCCAAAATGTTTGTGGCAGCCCTGTTTGTAGTGGCTAGAAGCTGGAAAATGAAAGGATGTCCATCAATTGGAGAATGATTGAGTAAATTGTGGTATATGAACGTTATGGAATATTATTGTTCTGTAAGGAATGACCAGCAGGATGAATACAGAGAGGACTGGCGAGACTTACATGAACCGATGCTGAGTGAAATGAGCAGAACCAGGAGATCATTATATACCTCAACAACGATACTGTTTGAGGATGTATTCTGATGGAAGTGGACCTCTTTGATAAAGAGAGCCTTAATTGATCAAAGATGGACAGAAGCAGCTACACCCAGAGAAAGAACACTGGAAATGAATATAAACTGCTTGCATTTATGTTTTTCCTCCCGGGTTATTTATACCTTCTGAATTCAATTCTCCCTGTGCAACAAGAAAACTGTTTGGTTCTGCACACATATGTTGTATCTAGGATATACTGCAACCCATTCAACATGTAAAGGACTCTTGCCAAGTGGGGGAAGGGGTAGAGGGAGGGAGGGGAAAAATCGGAACAGAAATGAATGCAAGGGATAATGCTGTAAAAAATTACCCTGGCATGCGTTCTATCAATAAAAAATTATTTAAAAAAAAAAAAGGAATTACCAAACAGTACCTAGTGCCATACACAGTGCTAGCACTGGAGTCCCCTGTAATTTTTTTTTTTTTTTTGCCACTGCTTTCATGGTTTGCATTTTGGTTCTTACTCACAAGAAACTTTTGATCTCTTGTGCTACAAACAATATTGCTTCTCAGGACCTCTACTCTGTTGTAACTGAAAGCTGTATTGTTTCTCTGGGACTTTGCTCCCTTGTGACTGCAATTATTTTTCTCCACCTTGGAACTCTGATCTAGAAGTGGATATGAACAGCACCTAGTTCCATGCCCAGTAATAGCACCAGGGCCCCTTGGAATTTTTTCTTGGTCCATTTCACAGATCTCCTTATTGTCACTAGCTTGAGAGCTCCCAAAGCTTCTGCTGCTGCTCTTGCCATCTCTAGCATCAGGAACTGGTGTTGCTACCACGACTTTCTAAATTGTTTTGCTCTGGGAAAAATGTCTCACCTTGACTTTTTGTTGCTCTAGAAATTGATTTATGATGTTACTTTAAAGTTATTTAGTGGGGAATGTTGGGTGAACTTGACTGCTTCCTCTGCTTAGTTATTTCGACTCTGCTCCAGTTTTGAGTTTAGTCTTAAAAGAAGTATAAAAAAAGTGGAGTTAAAACTGAAAAGCAAGAGCATTACAAGCACAAGGCAGTGAAGCAAGGAGGTCAGTACAACTAGATTATACTGTTTATGGAGGTTGTTGTTTGTCTTTCTCAAAGAGGACCATGACATGGGGGAGGTGATACCATATCATGCAAGTGAATTGGATTTAAGTGAAGGAGGGCTGTGTAAAGTCTCCTGCCTTATTTTCCCTCCAGAGCTATGTTAGTCCAGTGGCAAAATATAGATCAAGATGACTGGAAGGGTTCCTGGATAAAATGGAAGGTTTTGGTAGTAGGGAAGGTTGGAAGTAGAGCAATTTTTTAAAAATTTTTGTTGGTGATATGTTTGACATGTTGCATTTGAGATGCCTACAGAAAGAGGTTTAGGCTTGATGTATATAGATCTGGCAATATTCTATATAGAAATAATTGAACTATGAGAACTAAATCACCAGGAGACATTGAGCATTTCATCCCAAGTGTCTCATCTTCTTTGGGAGAAATAGCAAAACAAAACAAAACCCATAAACATAAAATATATTAAAAAGATGAACAAAAAGCATAAGCCTTATTTTCCAGAGCTATTTTCATGAAAACTTTAATTGAGGGATGGTATTTACACTGGGCACATGTAAATTATATAAGTTCTTCAAATTTCTGGAGTCATTGACCTGGGATTGAGTTTCTTTTCATAAACTTGGGATAATAGAAGGGACTGGGTGCTGCCCCTGTGTTAGAGAGAAATAAAACTGAAATACAGGGAGGTACCTCAGAGAACCTGGCAAGCACATCCTCCAGTCATCTTCCTCTCACTCCTTTCTTTTTCCACTCTAGAATGATTTTTAGCAAATATTTGTTATCTAGTTCCAGCAGGATTTATAGGTCTGTCCCAGATGAGGAAGTGCTGAATTATAAACCTGGGGAATTCAGTTCTGCTACCTACTAGGTGTGTGACCTTGAGTTGTATCTCGTCTATAGATCTTAACTTTTCTCACTTGTAAAATGAGGGAGTTGTTTGAAATGGCTTCTAATATCCCTTTAAGCTTTGATATTGTAAAATTAGACCTAGCCAGGCTTTTTAAACATAGATAGTTGGTCAATGTGATTGAGAACATAGGCTTTCTGCCTGGTAGAAATTATTGTAGTGTAGAGAATGCTAGATGAATAGATGAAGGAGTTCTTGATGCCCATTTCCCCACCATTCTTCTCCTTTTCTCATCTTCTGATCCTTTACTCCCCAATCTTCTCAGACTTTTAAAACTTCTGCACTTCAGAAGGGCCTGCAGTGAAATTATTAGTAATGGCCACATCCTTTTTGTATCCTGGGACCTAATTAGACAGAGCTCACTGCTATATTTTATTTACTTGCTTCTTCCCTTCTCTGAATGGTAGTGATGCTTAGCAAGGCCGCAGCCTAAGAAAAATAGTGGACTTAATTATCTGCCCTTTGAACATTTGCCTATGAGGATTTAATTAGTTATTTTAATTTAGCTCTAATCTCATTTCTATCTTAGAAGAGTTTTTTTAAAGCTACATTTGAAATGAGTCATTCCACGTTTAGTTATCCTTAGATCAATGCCTTTCTTGATTTCTGTCTATCCACATTCCAATCTGTCTATCCATGTTCTAGTCTCACTTGGAAAGTGACCTCAGACAGGGGAGACACAAAATATTAGAGGATAGGAACCCTGTCTTCAATGAGCTTACAATTGCATTGGTCAGAGAACATTCATATACTAGTTTGCAACAAGAAGCAAGACCTTAGTATATAACTGTTTTTTTCCCCTGAGGCAATTGGGGTTAAGGGACTTGGCTAGGATCACACGGGTAGGAAATGTTAAATGTGTGAAGCCAGATTTGAACTCAGGTTCTCCTGACTTTAGAGCTGATGCTCTATCTACTGCACCACCTACCTTCCCCTATACAAAGTTTTGTGCTCTACGCAGGCACTTTCATAGTTACTTTCATAGTTCAAAGAAGAAAGAAATCAAATTAGGATTTGAGTAGACGTAGCCTAAAGTGGTTAATAGTAAATATCTTTGGGCTGGAGGTTATTGGAGTCTAGCTCCTGTAAGGAATTAAGGGTGTGGAAACATATTGGGGCCAGGCGGAGAATATATATTTTGTCTGTCTGATCTAAACTTTGAAGAGTCCATAATCTGGACTTCTCTGCCTGGCCCCAATATGTTTCCTCTCCTCAGGATACTATGTTTTCTTAATTCAGTCTAAATTTGCATTAGCTTTTGCTGTTTACTCAGACTGGGTTTGAAACACGTTATAATTCCCAGATCATTCTTTTAGACAAACTACTGTTTAGCCATATTTCCTCCCACTCTTTGAGCATTTGATTTTTTAAAAATCCAAATATATGATCTGACAATTATCTTAATTAATTTTCAGCTTATTGGATCCTGTCTCATATTCTAGGATGTTAAGGATTATTTTTTGGTAGCCTATCTCTATCATCAAAAGCATTAGAAATTCCTTCTAACTTTGAGCCATCTACCAAAAAAATAAGTAGGTCATATTAATCTAAGTTTGAAAAGTAAAAACAAGCAGACCTATATTAGACAAAAATTTAGCTCCAGGTTGGGATTATTCTTTGAAGAATTTATTGGGATTCCATTTCCTGTACACACACACACACACACACACACACACACACACACGTAGAGGGCTGATGTAAAGGTCTGAAACTCTGAAAAAAGATGTGCTTGAATCAGACAACTGAGCACTTAAGGCTGATTTCCTATTCGATGTGAGACAATGACTCAGCATATGTTTTAGATAAATGGCTCTTCTCACTGTTTGGTGCTTACTGAATGGTTGGGATTAAGATAATCATAGACAAGGATTTGAGGGATGGGGTGAGAGAGGGGTGAGAGAGTGATTTTGGGGGAAGATGAGGAAGAGAGAAGTTGGTGACTTTGGACTCAAGAATACAGGAAACATCTTTGGCAAGCCAAGTGGCAGTTTGCCTGCTTCTTTCACTTCTCCTCCTAAAAACCAAGGACTTTTACTTAAACTGATTCTGGCTGATCCTGAGGCCTCCAGGGAGCTAGCTCGGACTTCATAGGCTGGAACTCTGAAAAGGGGTACTTGAATCTAAGACAGCAGAGTAATTAAGGCTAAATACCTACTCAATGTGAGATAATGGTTCTGTAAACATATACTTAGATGATATGGTGATGTGATGGTTCTCCTAACAATTGGATTGGCACTTGCTGAATGTGTTGTGGTGAGGTAATCAGAGGGAAGGATTGGAGGGCTGAGAGATAGGGTGAGAGTCTGTCTATCAGCAGCACTCTCAAAAAGGAAGACTCCAGGCTCCAGACTCCAAAGTCTGGTTCCATCTTTGTTGAGTGGTGTGGCAGCTTGTCTGCCTCCTTCACTTCTCCTAAAGACCAAGGACTTTGACTAATCCTGACTGACTGATCCTGAGGCCCTCCAGAGAGCTAGCCAGAACATTTTACACACACACACACACACACACACACACACACACACACACACACACACACTGATTATGCAGCTGTATAATTAGGTGAGGAAATTTGTACTGGGGGAGGGGGGAGAGGAGGAGTTGAATTTAGCTTTCTAACAGTGGTTAGTGAACATACAGGAAATCAGATTCCTGAAGTATATTACTGAGGTTCTACAGAGAAGGAATGAATTGTTATTTATTCGAAAAGAATGTATTAAACATCCACTGTGTTAGCTGCTAAATGTACGTACAAAGGCAAAATAAAACATTCACTATCTTCAAGGAATTTTCATTCTTCTTGGAGAAAATAACATGTAAATAGATAAATAAATATAGAGATGTTATATTAGTGTAAATATAAAAATGTAAAATTGATTTTATGGGTCGTGACACTTAAATAGAACTTTTAAAGGAAATTAACGAATTTAAAAGGCAGAAGTGAAGAGGGAGTGAATGCTACACAGAAAAGTATAACAAAGGCACAGAGATAAGAGAATGATTTTTTTTTTTTTTTTTTTTTTTTTTACAGAAAACAAGTAGGTTAGCTTTTCTGGATCATGGATTATGTGAAGGAAAGTAATATTCATTAAGTATGGAAAGGTAGATAAGTCAGACTAAGAAAGAAAGAATGAAGGAAAAAAAGAGCATATGGGAGCATAAAGAGCTATTATAGAACAAGAATGGTAAAGACACAAAGCCAGAAGAAAAGAATGATTTAAAAATCTAAAAGCAAAACCTCAGAGACTGGATGGGAGCCATCTGTGGCAGTATTTGAACCTTGCTTTCATCTGAACTGATCAAGTGAGAGAAAAATACACATATTAAAGGAGTGCGGAAACACAATCCATCAATTAGAAAACAGGAAAGGAGAAAAAGGAAAGGAGAGAATAAGAAGGAAGGAGATTAACACTATTAAAATATCATGACAACGATATTAAAAGTTTAAAAAAAAGGATAAGAACATGTGATTGCCTATGGAAAGGGAAAGAGAAGATAGGGAAAAAAATAGAATTAGTAGAATAATTTGATCTACATTCAGACTCCATCATTTCTTTCTCTGGATATGAATAAAACTTTCTATTATAAGTCTTATGGAACTGTCATGGATCATTTCCATTGTTGAAAAGAGCTAAGTCTTATCAAAGTTGATCATCTCACAATGTTGCTGTTACCATGTACAATGTTTTCCTGGTTCTGCATATTTCAATTTTTATCAATTCATGTAAAACTTTCTAGGTTTTTCTGAAATCATTTTGCTCATCATTTCTTATAGCACAATAGCTTTCCATTACATTCATACACCACAACATGTTAAACCACTTCTCAACTGATGACTATCTTCTCAAATTCCAATTGTTTGCCACCACAAAAAGGTGTGCTATGGATAGTTTTTTACATTGTACATTCTTTTCCCATTTTTATGATCTTTTTGGGATACAAAGCTAGTAATAATATTGTTGGATCAAAATGTATGAATAAACATTCATGGCAAAGTTCCAAATTACTTTCCACAATTATTGTATCAATTCATAATTCCATTAACAATGCATTTGTGTCTCAATTTTCCTATATTCTTTCAAACATTTATCATTTTCTTTTTCAGTCACATTAATCAATCTGGCAGGTGTGGGGTTATACCTCAGAATTGTTTTAATGTATATATCTTTAATCAGTACTGATTTAGACATTATTTTTACGTGAGAATAGTTTTAATTTCTTTGTCTGAAAATTGTCCGCTCATATCCCTTAATCATTTGTCAATTGAGGGACGATTAGTATTTCTTATACATTTGATTCAGTTCTCTATAGATTTGAGAACTGAAGCCTTTAGCAATGACATTTGCTGTAAAAATATTCCCCAGCTCTGATGACCACGTATTTAAACTCAGCTGGAATCAGGAATTCAGGTTAAGGGAAAAAAAATCTTCAATCTTTATTGAAGTGAAGAGGTAAAAAAGGATTGCAATAGCAATATGGGCAAGAAAGAATGCGATAGCAATATGGGCAGCTGCGACAGGAAGCCAGCTAGCAGAGGGGGATTGAAGGTGAAAGACTGTCACAATGGCAATGCGAGCAGCTGTGTCAAGACGCCAGCCAGCAGTCTCTCCTTCTGCTTCTCTTTCCACTCCCTTGCCTCCACCCACCAAAAACGTCATTTCCTATACAACACATCAGGACTTGCACAAAGAGTGGGTAACGGCCATTCTTTCTCCTAGCATATATATTAATAGAGTATGGTCCAATTAGTAATTAGCCTCACGTGCTTGGGACCTCAGTGCATCAACTCAAACCTCAGCCCATTACATCTCTCACTTTCTTTTATTTTAGAACACATGTGGTCATGCCATCCCTGACTCCTCAGGGAGGTCAGAGCCCCCAAGGGGAGGTGATCACATCCTCTCTGACTTCTCAGGAAAGGAGGTGAAACCACCAAAAAGGGACATTTTTGGTGGGTGGAGGCAAGGGAGTGGAAAGAGAAGCAAAAGGAGAGACCACTGGCTGGCATCTTGACACAGCTGCTCACATTGCCATTGCGACAGCCTTTCACCTCCAATCCCCCTCTGCTAGCTGGCTTCCTGTTGCAGCTGCCCATATTGCTATCGCAATCTTTCTTGCCCATATTGCTATTGCAATCCTTTTTCACCTCTTCACTTCAATAAAAATTGAAGATTTTTCCCTTAACCTGAATTCCTGACTCCAGCTGATTTTAAATACATGGTCATCACATTTGGTGCCCAACATGGGGCCATTCTTTCTCCAAGCATATATATTGAGTATGGTCCAATTACTATTTAGCCTCACATGCTTGGGACTTCAGTGCATCAACTCAAACCTCAGCCCATTACATCCAGCTTTCTATTTTTCTTCTAATCTTGGGTGCATTGATTTTGTTTGTATAAAATATTTTTAGTTTAATATAATCAAAATTACCATTTTGAATTTTTTAATGTTCTCTTTTTTTTTCTTGTTGATAAAATTCTTCCCTTCTCTAGAGATCTGACAGATAAACTATTTTTTGCTCTCCTATTTTGTTTATGGTATCATTCTTTATGTTTAAAATCATGTACCCATTTGAAACTTATCTTGATATATATATATATATATATATATATATATATATATATATATATATATATATATATATATTTATGATAAGATGTTGGTCAATACCTAGTTTTGGCCAAATTCTTTTCCAATTTTCTCAGCAGTTTTTGTTGATATATTGCTATAATTTCTTTAATAGTGTTTCACTTAAAAATTTTGTATCAATATTCATTAAGGAAATTGATCTATAATTTTGTTTCTCTGTTTTGGCTCTTCTTTGTTTAAGTATTAGTACTATATTCGTGTCCTAAAGAAACTTTGTGCTTCCCCAATAGTTTATATGGTATTAAAATTAGTTGTCTTTTAAATGTTTGGTAGAATTCACTTGTAAATCCATCTGGCCCTGGAGACTTTTTCTTAGAGATTTCCTTGATGTCTTGTTTAATTTCTTTTGCTAACATGGAGTTGTTTAAGTTTTCTATCTCCTCTTCTGTTATCCTGGACAATTGGTATTTCTGTAGATGTTTATCCATTTTTACTTAGATGGTCAGGTTTATTGGGATTCAATTGGACAAAACAGTTCCTAGTTATTGCTTTAATTTTTTCTCCCTTTGCATTTTTATATTGGTAATTTGATTTTCTTTTTTTCTTTAATCAAGTTAATCAATTTATTTATTTTAGTGTGTTTTTTTTTCCATAAAACCAGCTCCTAGTTATATGTATTAGTGCAATGGTTTTGTTGTTTTAATTTTCTTACTCTCTTTTGATTTTCAGGATTTCAAACTTGGTGTATATTTGGGAATTTTAAATTTGTTCTTTTTAAATCCTTTTTCTAAATTGCACGTCCAATTCATCAGTCTTTCTCTGTTTTATTGATCAAAACATTTAGAGATTTAAAATTTCCCCAAAGTACTGCTTTGGTTGTGTCCCATAAATGTTGATATATTGTCTTATTGCTGTCATTCTCTTTTATGAAATATTTGATTGTTTTTTATGATTTCTTATTTAACCCACTCATTATTTAGGATTAGTTTATTTAGCTTCTAATTATTTTAAATCTATTTTCCCATATCCATTAATTTAACTGTAATATTTATTGCATCATGACCTGAAAAGGATGTATTCAATATGTCTGCTTTTCTACATTTGAGTGTGAAGTTTTTAAGCCTTAATATATGATCAATTTTTGTGTAGATGTCATATGCCATTGATAAAAAGTCTATTCCTTTCTACCCCCATCCAGTTTTCTCCAGAAGTCTAGAATAACTATCTATTTTTTTAATTTTACTTTGTCTTATAGTATGATTGCTCCTCTGAATTTTTTTTTAACTTCAACTGAAGTATAATATTGATTCTGCTTTAATGTCTTCACCTTTACTCTCTTTGTGTCTGTGTTTCAAGTGTCCTTCATAAACAGCATATTATAAGATTTGGGGTTTTACTTCACTTTGCTATCTTGTTTCATTTGGTCAAAGATTTTATCCTGTTCACAGTTATGATTACTAATTGAATTTCCCACCATACTATTTTCTTCCACTTATATTATTCTCTTTCTTCCTTTTCACCCTCCCACTCCTCACCAGTGTTTTGCTTTTGACCACTACTTCCCCCAGTCAATCCTTGATTCAAATTGAATGCAAATAGCAATCATTTCTGCTTTGGTCAAAAATCCTGAGGATCTTCCCCTCCCAGATTTATTATTTTTTATTTATTTAGATTTGTGTATGTGTGTGTGGGGGTGTTCTGGATAAGGTTAAAGAGAAGATATTTTGCTTCAGTTGCTACGTAGCCTTAATCACTGAATGGATGTGGCCTCAGTCAAACTAAAATCTGTTGAAGACCTTACATTAAAAAGGCCAAAATCTTCCATTTCATCCAGGGCCATTTCCAGTTGCTTTGCCCAGGGATCCAGATGGCTCTGGAGAGGAAAGGGAAGCAGGTAATCTTGCACAGCTATCCCTCACTTATATCCAATTCATTTGCATGTCATTCCTTTCTAATGTCATGGTTCTATTTGAGAACAAAGGACAAATAACAGTAAAAATCATCACCATTCCCTTTACTCATACCTTTCCCCTCTTATTTTCCTGTAGGGAAGGATAGATTTCTATACCTAATTGGATTTGTATATTGTTCTCTCTTTGAGTCACATCCAATTAGGATAAGGTTCAAAAACTGCTCACTCCCTTCTAACAAAGGTTTTTACATATGCTTCTTCAGGTGATATTATTTATCCCCATTCTGTCTTTTCCTACCCCCAGTGAAATCTTCTTTCTTATCCCTTTATTTTATATCATTCCATCAAAGTCCATTTATATCCATACCTTTTGTGTACATGTATTCCTTCTAATTGTCCTCATAGAAATATAGTTTTTAAGAGTTTTAAGAATCATCTTCCCAAGAAGTGTAAATAGTTTAACCTTACTGAATACCTTATGTTTTTTTCCCTATTTACTCTTTTTTTTTTTTTTTTTGCTTCTCTTGAGTTTTATATTTCATAATTGAATTTTTTGTTCAGCTCTGGTCTTTTCATCAAGAATGTTTAAAAGCTAGATGCAGAAAAAGCATTTGATAAAATTCAACATCCATTCCTATTAAAAACATTTGAGAGTATAAGAATCAATTATCTTTTCCTTAAAATAATCAGTAGCATCTATTTAAAACCATCAGTAAGCAACATATATAATGGGGATAAATCCCAATAAGAACAGGAGTGAAACAAGGTTGCTCTCTATCATCATTACTATTCAATATTGTATTAGAAATGCTAGCTTTGGCAATAAGAGTTGAGAAAGAAATTAAAGGAATTAGAGTAGGTAATGAAGAAACCAAATTATCACTCTTTGCTGATGATGTGATGGTATACTTAAAGAAGCCCAGAGATTCTACTAAAAAGCTATTAGAATAATCCACACCTTTAGCAAAGTTGCAGGATGCAAAATAAACCCACATAAGTCATAAGAATTCTTATATACTACTAACAAAATCCAACAGAGTTACAAAGAGAAATTCCATTTAAAGTAACTACTGACAGTATAAAATATTTAGGAATCTATCTGCCAAGGGAAAATTAGAAACTATATGAGTAAAACTACAAAACTCTTTCCATACAAATAAAGTCAGATCTAACCAATTGGAAAAATATTAAATTTTCTTGAATTGGGCAAGCAAATGTAATAAAGATGACAATACTACCTAAACTAATCTATTATTTAGTGCTATACCAATCAGACTTCCCCAAAACTATTTCAGTGATCTAGAAAAAATAACAACAAAGTACATATGGAAAAACAAAAGGTGAAGAATTTCAAAGGAATTAATGAAAAAAATCAAATGAAGGTGGCCTACTTGTACCAGATTTAAAATTTTATTATAAATCAGCAGTTACCATTTGGTTTTGGCTAAGAAATAGACTAGTTGATCAGTGGAATAGGTTAGGTTCAAAGGACAAAACAGCAAATAACTTTAATACTCTAGTGTTTAACAAACCCAAAGACCCCAGCTTTGGGGATAAGAACTCACTGTTTGACAAAAATTGTTGGGAAAACTGTAAATTAGTATGGCAGAAATTAGGCATTGACCCACACTTAACACCGTACATCAAGATAAGGTCAAAATGGATTCATGACGTAGACATAAAGAATGAAATTATAAATAAATTGGAAGAGTATAGGATACTTTACCTCTCAGACCTGTGGAGGAAGAAGGAATTTATGACCAAAGAAGAACTAGAGATCATTATTTATCACAAAATAGAAAATTTTGATTATATCAAATTGAAAGGTTTTTGTACAAGCAAAACTAATGCAGACAAGATTAAAAGGGAAGCAACAAACTGGGAAAACATTTTTATAGTTAAAGGTTCTGATAGGGCCTCATTTCCAAAATATATAGAGAATTGACTCTAATTTATAAGAAATCAAGCCATTCTCCAATTGATAAATGGTCAAAAGATATGAACAGGCAATTTTTAGATGATGAAATTGAAACAATTTCCACTCATATGAAAGAGTGTTCCAAATCACTATTGATCAGAGAAATGCAAATTAAGACAACTCTGAGATACCACTACACACCTGTCAGATTGGCTAAGATGAGAAGAAAAAATAATGATGATTGTTGGAGGGGATGCAGGAAAACTGGGACATTGATGCATTATTGGTGGAGTTGTGAACAAATCCAACCATTCTGGAGAGCAATCTGGAATTATGCCCCAAAAGTTATCGAACTGTGCATACTCTTTGATCCAGCAGTGCTACTACTGGGCTTTACCCCAAAGAGATACTAAAGAAGGTAAAAGGACCTATATATGCCAAAATGTTTGTGGCATCCCTCTTTGTAGTGGCTAGAAACTGGAAAATGAATGGATCTAATTGGAGAATGGTTGGGTAAATTGTGGTATATGAATGTTATGGAACATTATTTTTCTGTAAGAAATGACCAGCAGGATGAATACAGAGAGGCTTGGAGAGACTTACATGAACTGATGCTAAGTGAAATGAGCAGGACCATAAGATAATTATATACTTCAATAACAATGCTGTATGAGAATGTATTCTGATGGAAGTGGATTTCTTCAACAAAGAGAAGACCTAACTCAGTTTCAATTAAATGATGGACAGAAGCATCTACCCCCAGAGAAAGAACACTGGGAAATGAATGTAAATTGTTTGCATTTTTGTTTTTCTTCCAGGTTATTTTTACCTTCTGAATCCAATTCTTCCTGTGCCACAAGAGAACTGTTCGGTTCTGCACACATATTGTATTTAGGATATACTGTGACATTATTTCATTCAAGAGAAAAATTAGCTACTTTTCATAGGTGGTAGTTTTTCCCTCACTAGATATTTTTAAGCAAAAGCATTCTTATTGTAATGCTTCTATTTCCACTCTGTGCTCACTTTTCCAACTAACATAGAAGCAGTTTGGGTCCCCACAGACATGGTTGCTATGGCATTCAAAGCCCCTTTTGGAGAGGGATTTTCCTTAATATTAGCTCAGGTGTGCTTTTTCTCAACTATCACCAAGTCTTGGAGTCTTGGAGTCAAGAAGACCTGAGTTCAAATCTTACCTGAGATGAATACTAGCTATGTTGATATAATGTGATTTTGGGGTCCCCCTTCCTAACTTCAACATTTGGTGGCCCGGTTTGGGGAGAATCCGGCCTCCCCTGGTTTGATTACTTCAAGGAATTAATTTTTCTTCTCCCACAATCCTATAGCTGGAACAGTCCAAACCACCAAGAAGCTTGTCTGGGTCATCATGAATTTCACACTTAGCAAGTTTTCCTGGACTGAGGACACTCAGATTGGGAAATTCTTGCAATTTTCATCAAGGTTTCTAGGAAACCTTTGTGACCCTTCACCTTCTCTGGGATTCCAGAATTAGGAGAGGAATGACTGATGACTCATGCAAACCTTTCTTTAAAATGGAGTTCCAGGAGGAATTCATCCATGGAGCAAAGAGATTTCAGGAGCAAAGGAATGTTACAAGGTGAAGTGGACACAGATGCTGAGAAAATATCTAGGATGAGGTGCTGAGAGACCTTTGAGGGTGAGAAGACAGCTGAGTCCTGATAGCAAAGCATTTACTCAAATGACATAAACAAGAACAATTATAAAATATTCCCCTCTTCCCTGCCCACACCAAAGGAACATTTTACTATAAATATACCAAGAATCTAGTGGTATGTAAGAATGGACATGAATAAAGTAACTTACATATTGAGAGGTGCTGATATTTACATGTAAGAAACATACAATTTATAATAAGCAAGGCAACTCATGATTTCAGAATTCAAGGTCTTGATATCCCATTTCTTTCTGGAATGCTGTCATGACATTTAATGCAAGCATGGGATGGGTGATTTGTTTTATCTAGGTTGTGGGGTAAAAACTGAATTGGAAAATTAATTGCTGGACTGGGAGGAGCAGGTCATCTGGTGGCTGTTATGCCTTCTCATAAGGCTTGATTGCTGCAATACTGTGTTAGTCAGACTGGGTCTGATAAGTTTCTTGGCAATTGGGATTTTCTCAGGATATAATATCTCTGCTGAGCAAGTCAATCTGCTGTCTTTGAGCTTTTTCTTCTGTGGGCAACTTCAATTACTTCATTGGCTGGGTAATACTACTCTCTTTTGGTTGAAATGTTATAGATCCTTTTTCAGATGGAGTGCTACAGTGCTCTTCAGTTTGGCAATGATCTGAAACTTTTTTTCTATATATGGCCAATAATAAATATTTTAGGCTTTGCAGGATGAGGCAAAATTGAGAATATATATAGATGTATATATCTAGATATAACAAAAAAATCAAATTTAGAGTTAAATTTGAAATAATAATAAGGTAATTTTTGTAATTTGGTTATACTGAGAATAAAATTGTCATTTTTGGATAATATTTAATTTAATTGAGGTTCACAGTTATTATTTTCTATTATTATAATCAATTGCAATCATATACCAAAATAAGATTAAATGGATACATGGTTTACACTTAAAAAGTGATACCATAAGCATATTAGGAAAACATGAAACAGTTTATTTGTCAGATCTACGGATAAAGGAAGAAGTTGGGATCAAAGAAAATATAGGAATATTACAAAATGTAAAATAAATATTTTTGACTATATAAAATTAAAAAGGGTTTGTACAAACAAAACCAATGTAACCAAAATGAAAGGGAAAGCAGAAAACTGGGGGGAAATTTGCAACAATTACCTTCAAAAAAGTGCTCATTTCTCTAATATAGAGAGATTTGAGATAGATTTGTAATAATATGTCATTCTCTAGTGTATAGGATCAAAGAATATAAACAGGTAGATTTTTCAAAGAAATCAAAGCTATCTAAAGTAATATGAAAAAATACTCTAAATCACTATTGATTAGACAAATGCAAATTAAAACAACTCTGAGATACTATCTCACACTTATCAGATTGGCTAACATTACAAAAAGAAAAATGATAAATGTTGGAGTCCCAATGGGGGACTATTAGGAGGGACACAAATGCACTATTGTTGGAGTTGTGAACTGATCTAACCATTTTGAAGAGCACCTGGAATTTTGGGCTACCCTTTAATCCAGAAATATCACTAGTAGGTCTGTATCCCAAAGAGATCTAAGAAAAAAAGGGAGAAGAACCCATCTATACAAAAATGTTTATAGCAGCTCTTTTTGGGGATAAAAATGAATTGGAAATTGAGGGAATGCTCATCAATGGGTAATGGGTAAACAAATTGTGGTATAAATGTAATGGAATACTACTGCTTTATAAGAAATGATGAGCCAGCAGATTTTAGAAAAACCTGTAACTGATGCTGAATTAAGTGAACAGAATGAGAAAAACATTGAATATTGTGATAATATTATATGAAAATCAATTTTGATAAACTTAGCTCTTTTTAACAATGAAATGATCTAAGACAATTCCAAAAGACTCATAATAGAAAATGCTATCCCCATCCAGGGAAAGAATTATGGAGTTTGTTTGAAGACAGAAGCAAAGTATTTTCACTTTTTTTCCTGATTATTTTTTCATGGCACAACTAAAGTGGGAAAATGTTTGATATGATTGTACATGAAAACCTATATCAGATTGCTTAACATCTTTGGAGAGGGAAAAAGGGAGGGAGGGGGAAATGGAAATCAAAATCATATGAAAGAATGTTGAAAATTATCCTTACATGTAATTGGGGAAAAAATAACATTGAGAACAATTCAATTGCAAATATTCATCTGATCTGTAATGAAATTTTACACATTTCATTTTTGAAAATATGTTTTCACACAGATAAGTAATCCAAAATACTGATATTAATTCATGAGTACATGATTTTAATTGATCATAGTAACTTGGAAGCCATTTATAGAATTCTATTAGATTCTTCTTTTGATATTTTTCTTTTAGCATTTCATTACATTGCAGATTAATTACTTAAAATTGAAGGTCCTCAATTGTACAATGAAATGAATGTTGCAATATGGAATTTTCTTTTATATTTTTATTGATGTCCAAAACAAGTGTTCTGGCCATCTTTTAAGAGCTCATATTATGATGGGGAAAGAAAATAATAAATGTTGAGGGAATGTGGGTAAATTGCACTATTATGAACTGATCTAACCCTTCTGAAGAGTAATGTGGAACAATGACAAAAGGGCTATAACACCGTGTATACTTTTTGATCCAGCATCATCACTACTAGATCAGTATACTAAAGAGATTTTTTTTTTAAAAAGGGAAAGATTTGTATTGGTACAAAAAAATTATTTACAACAGCTCTTTTTGTAGTGACAAAGAATTGGAAATCAAACAAATGCTCATGAATAGAGAAATGGCTATGGTTGTGGTATACAATTACATTGAAATTTTACTGTCTTACAAATGATTGGGACAGACTCAGAAAAACCTGGAAAAACTTAGATTGTAACAGATGCAAAGTGAAGTGAACAGAAGCAGAACATTGTATAAAGCAATAGCAATATTGTACAGTGATCCACTATGATTAACTTAGCTGTTCTTAGCAATACAATGATCTAAGATAACTCCAAAGACTCATGATGAAAAATGCTCTCTACCTCCAGAAAAAGAACTGATGGAATTTGAATGTTGATTTAAGCCAATTATTTTTTACTTTCGGTGTGTGTGTGTGTGTGTGTGTGTGGGTGTGGGTGTGTGTGTGTGGGGGGGTGTTGTCTGCCTTTTTTCCACAATATGATTAGTATGGTAATATATTTTGTATGATCATATCAAAAAGTTGCTCGCCATCTCAAGATGAAGGAGGGAGAGAGATAATTTGGAACTCAAATTTCAATTATTGAAAAAATATTATTTAAAAACTTTCTTTACATGTAATTGGAGAAAAATAAAAATATTGTTTAGAAGTAAAAGAAACAAAGAAAATACCTGTATTGCAAATTTGTGTGGGAATGGCATCTGGTTTGTTGTTTCCAGTAAGTCACTCCATGTTGCCTTAAAATAATTCCATCAAGAAAAATCTCATTTGCTTGACCATATATTAGGACATAAAGACCTCAAAATTAAATGCAGAAAGACAGAAATAGTAAATGCATTCGTTTCAGATCACGATGCAATAAAAACGACATTCAACAAAAAGCTAGAGGTAAATAGACCAAAAAGTAATTGCAAACTAAATGATCTCAATCCTAGAGAATGATCGGGTGAAACATCAAATTATAGATACAATTAATAATTTCACCCAAGAGAATGACAACAATGAGATAATATACCAAAATTTGTGGGATGCAGCCAAAGCAGTAATAAGGGGAAATTTTATATCTTTAGAGGCGTACTTGAATAAAATAGAGAAAGAGAAGATCAATGAATTGGGCTTGCAACTTAAAAAGCTAGAAAAAGACCAAATTAAAAACTTCCAATCAAATACTAAACTTGAAATTCTAAAATTAAAAGGAGAAATTGATAAAACTGAAAGCAAAAAAAAACCCAACCTATTGAATTAATAAATAAAACTAAGAGTTGGTTTTATGATAAAAACTTATAAAATAGATAAACCTTTGGTAAATCTGATTAGAAAAAGAAAAGAGGAAAATTAAATCGTTAGTCCTAACAATGAAAAGGAACAAGTTTCCACTAATGAAGAGGAAATTAGAGCAATAATTAGGAGTTACTTTTTTCAATTTTATGCAAGTGAAATGGGTGACTACCTTCAAAAATATAGGCTTCCCAGATTAACAGAGGAGGAAGTGAATTGCTTAAATAGTCCCATTTTAGAAAAAGAAATAGAACAAGTTATTAATCAACTCCCTAAGAAAAAAATCCCCAGCACCAGATGGATTTACATGTGAATTCTACCAAAAATTTAAATAACAATTAACTCCATTGTTATATAAACTTTTTGAAAAAATAGGGAATAAAGGACTCCTACCAAATTTCTTTTATGACACAGACATGGTACTGCTACCTAAACCAGGTAGGACAAAAACAGAGAAAGAAAATTATAGACCATATCCCTAATGAATATTGATGCAAAAATCTTAAAATATTAGCAAAAAAGATTACAGGAAATCATTCCCAGGATAATACATCATGACCAAGTAGGATTTATAACAGGAATGCAGGACTGGTTCAATATTAGGAAAACTATTAGCATAACTGTGGTCAGTTATGTGGTCAGTTATTGATAATTATTGATATGGTTATCAATAAACAAATGATCATCTCAACAAATGCATAAAAAGCATTTGATAAAATCCAACATCCATTTCTATTAAAAACACGAGAGTATAGGAATAAACGAACTTTTCCTTAAAATAATTAGTAGCATCTATTTAAAATCATTAGTAAGCTTCACCTGTAATGGGGATAAACTGGAACCATTCCCAGTAAGATCAGGAGTGAAACAAGGTTGCCTCCTATCACCATTACTATTCAATATTGTATTAGAAATGCTAGCTTTGGCAATAAGAGTTGAGAAAGAGATGAAAGAATTAGAATAGGTAATGAGGAAACCAAATTATGACTCTTTGCAGATAATATGATGGTATACTTACAGAACCTCAGAGATTCTATTTAACAAAATTACAAGACACAAAATAAATCCACATAAATCATCAGCATTCTTATATATCACTAACAAAATCCAACAGTTAGCGTTACAAAGAAAAATTCCATTTAAAGTAACTACCGATAGTATAAAATATTTAGGAATCTATTTGCCAAGGGAAAGTCAGGAACTACATGAGCAAAACTACAAAACACTTTCCACACAAATAAAGTCAGCTCTAACCAATTGGAAAAATATTAAGTGCTCTTGGCTAGGTTGAGCAAATATAATAAAGATGACAATACTACCTAAACTAATCTATTTATTTAGGACTATGCCAATCAAACTCTGAAAAATCTATTTTAATGACCTAGAAAAAATAACAAAATTCATCTGGAAGAAATGAAGGTGGCCTAGCTGTACCACATCTAAAACTATATTATAAAGCAGCAGTCACTAAAACCATTTGGTATTGGCTAAAAAATAGACTAATTGATCAGTGGAATAGGTTAGATTCAAAGGACAAAATAGTCAATAACTTTAATAACCTAGGGTTTGACAAACCCGAAGACCCCAGCTTTTGGGATAAGAATTTGCTGTTTGACAAAAACTGCTGGAAAAATTGGAAATTAGTACAGCAGGAACTAGGCATGGACCTACACTTAACACCATACACCAAGATAAGGTCCAAATGGACCATATAATCAAACCTTGGCTTTCCATAACCTTGACAATGCTCTCTAAACATTTTCCTTGAACAGAAACAGAAGACTGTTTTCTAAACATCTGTCCCATCTTAGATGAAATTCTACTTTAAGTCTTTTAACAAAATGTTGTTGTTGTACTCACCCTAATTTCTGGGTTGAGGAGATTTTTCCATTGGATTCAGGATCAGAGATCAGGGTCCTGTGAGTCCCACGTTCAGGGCGCCAAAATGTGGTGTTCTCTTCTTTAAAATATAATGGTTCTCTGGGAGCAGGTTTCTTGGGGAGGTTTCTGGAGGCAGCCTTAGTTTCAGTTCAGAATAATAATCACTTCAAATACAGCCAGCTGATAAAATCCAAACATTTATTTTCTCCTTCCAAGTCTTGTCTCCTTGCCTGGGGCTGGGCAGCTTTCTGGAGAGCCTTTCAGACCAGCCTTGGTCTCAGTGGGGGAAGTGCAGGAGGCCAGCCACCATGGTGGTATGAGATGAAGTGAATGAATCTGGTTCTGCCTCTGAGAGTGGGCTTCTTCTGAATAGACTGACGCTCCCCTCTCAATCTTTTCAACTGAACTTCCATCTGAGCCTGTCAACTTCTTATATATAATCTCCCAAAAGTTTACTCCTCCTCTGAGAGAGTGGGATTATGGGATCTGAGAGTGGGATTATGGGTTTCTGACTTGTGAATCTCATACTGTGTTGGAATCTTTACAAATTATTAAGTCATTAGAGTTGATAGAGACAATAATTATCTAATTTAGCATGGTTCAGATGTTTTGGGCCAGACCTGAAACAAGGTACTAAGGAGAACTAATTGATACAATGCTTGTGTTCACACCTTTACTCATTGGAGTTGACACACTTGGGAGATTTCAGGGTTTAGTATGAGACATCCGAATTCACACCTCCCTTGAAACTCTTAGAGCCAGAGAGCACTCTGGGAAGAGACTGCAACTAATGCTGCCTCCAGAAAACCTTCCCGAGAAACCTGCTTGCTCCCAGAGAGAACTATTTTATATTATTTTAAAGAAGAACAAAAACTCCACAATACTGAATACTGACTTGTGAATCTCCCAAAAGTGTGAACTCTAATGAGTACTTAAATACATTAGTGAGCTAGAGGATTTGCTAAGTACCATGCTAAATTAGGCAACTGACATCACTTTGTAAGGATTCTAACACTCTGGGATGATATTCTCTTCCAGTGTTAGCCTCTTTTATCTCCCTCACTTATTTTCCTAATGAGACTTTATGCCTCTTTGTCGGGATTTCTCTACTAGAAACTTTACTTCTCTGCCAGGACTTCACGATTACTTTACTCTCCTGTTAGGACCTTATTTTATTACCTCTCTGTTATGTCCTCTTAGGACTTTACCTAAGGAATTCAGCCTTTCTATTCCTGTATAGCAAAGGCTGATTTCTCAATGCTTAGAATAAACCTCTTTTACCAATTTAGGTTTTCAGGTTTGTAAATTCCTTTATGAAGGATCTCTGGGCTGCCAGAAGGGGAGTTCCCAAAACTCCCTACCTATGCGTCGAATCCAAAGAGGATTTAGGGGGAGCCAAACCTTTTCATTTGGTTCCCTGAACCCTGAATCTGCCACTGGACCTCATCATTTAACTCCATGAGCACTAGAAACCTTAATCTCATCATTTGGTTCCCTGATCACCCTAAATCTAGACTTCATCAAGGAGAACCAGAATGAAACAATGTCATGAAAACCTAGAAAGGAGAGAATATCAGGCGGAAGGTAATCAAACAACATTTCCAAAAAGGTTAAAAAAAGATGGACTGAGAAAAAGCTATTAGATTTGGAAATTTAGACAATTGAACAGAGCACTTTCAGTTGAATGAGGTCAATTCAGTTGTGGTCAGAAGTCAGATATAGAAAGTTAAGAAAGAATGAGAGAATGGGAAATGGAAGAATTTATTGTAAACAACTTTCTCTAGTAGTATATCTACCAAATAGGGGAGAGCTTAAAAGATCATAGATAAAGGGAGCAGATAAATCAAGTGCAAGCTTTTGTAATAGTTGTTGTTTCTTTGTTAAAATCTGAGAAAGACAGCAACTAGGTGGTAATATGGATAGAGCACCAGGTCTGGAGTATGAAAGGTCTGAGTTCAAATTTGACCTCAGAAATTTACTAGCTGTGTGATATGGGCAAGTCATTAATCCTTATTTGCTTCAGTTCCCTATCTGTAAAAATGAGCAAGAGAAGAAAGTGGCAAACCACTTCAGTATCTTTCCCTTGAAAATTCGACATGGCTGAACAACAATAAAAAGAAGATTGGTGTGATTGTAGACAGCAGAGAAGCATGTAAAAGATAGGGAGAGTTTAATGATTTAGATAAGAAAGTAAGGATGATGGAGAAGAGAAGATGGTTAACTTTAGGAGTAGGAAAGACATATAATGGTAGGTAGGATTTTAGATGAATCCTGAAAGAAGTCAAAAAAATACACACACATATGTATAAATATATATATATAATGTATATAACATATACATATATATACACACACACATTATACACACACACACACAAATATATATATATATAAATTTGCTTTGGCAAGGTCTCCACCTCCTAATGTGAGATAACAACGAAAGAGGAGGTAGCACTAGAAGATATGTGACATATGAAGAGAAAAGTAGAAGGAATTCTCTGTAAAAGGTCCAACTTTTCAGTGAAATATGAAAAAATGTTGAAAAGATGGAGAAAGAAAAACCAGAGATTTGAGGAGAGATTAAAAAGTTTTTTAAAGTTGCTCTTATTAGTGAGAGAGCAAATTGATTCAAGTAGCATAAAAGGATTTCTTTTTTGGAAGGTTCAGGAGAGATTTTCCAAACATAAAGTTGTAGTGAACCCTATCAGCTCAGTTCTGACTTTTTCTCCAACTTACTTCAGTAGTATATAACTAGGAGTGAAGGTACTGTATGATAGGAGTAATAAGGTTGGGGTTTAGCATGGAAAAATCAGTTATCAGATGGAGTCAAGAAAGTTGAGGATAGAGGACTGTGATTGGACTGGTTCACCAAGGGACTGAGGTTGGGAAGGAAGGAGAGTGTAGCCAGTAACAGTCTCATAAATAACTGAGAATCAGAAGGATTGTAATAGCTAGATGGTACAATTGATAGAGAGTACTTGGAATGTGGAAGATGTAGCTTCCTTCAAATCTGACCTCAGAAACTAGATATGCAACACTGGACAAGCTACTTAACTCTGTCTTAGTTTCCTCAAATGTCAAATGAACTAGAGAAGGAAATGGCAAACTACTCCAGTATCTTTGCCTAGAAAAGCCCAAATAGTGTCACAGAGTCAGACACAACTGAACAACAAGAGGGATTGGAGGCCAGGCTATTCATAAATACGGAATTTTAAGGTACAGGAATATGGAATGACAAAAAACAATTATGATAAAATTAAATAATTTTAGAGTTTATGAACAGAGAAGTGAGACATGCATAAGTGATGATTAAGGATATGATCATTTCTGTGTAGTAAGATTAGAAAGAGTGTGAAATGAGCAAACTGAAAAACTGGAAGTTAGGGTGTTTGAGAGAGTCTCTACTTGTATGTTGAAATCCACTAGTATGAAATCAGGAGTAGGAGAGAAGAAGAAGATTGTGAGCCAGGCACTGACTGATAAAGGAAAGTATCCTGGAGATTGGTAAATAGTAGCTACCAGGATCTTAATTGGCTCATAAATATGGATTTAAAGAATTTAAGAAGACTAAAGACTGAATGATGATTGCAGAGGGAAACTTTGGAAATAGCAATATGGACCAAGGAGCCTGTATTAGGAGAGAGCCAGGACTTAGGATGTGAGGTTTAAGCAAGGAAAAAGTTTAAAATAAAAGCAAGTTTATAACCATTGGAGCAGAAATTGCTGAGAATAGTGGTAAATCTGGAGTAAGACATTGTGGGGGAAAATAGGTTGAAGAAAATGGGAATTAGGCAGTTGGAGATATTATACAAGGTTTGTGTAATGCTAGGCACTGTCAGGGTGAGAATATGCTAAACATTGAGGAATGAGACAGATATATTTTGATTTCCAGGGAGTTAGGCAGCCTTTGTGGAAGTAGGATATTCCAGAGGCTGAGCCTGTACTGGAGAATGAACAATAGGAGTAGATCTTCCCTCTATTTATCTTAAAGAAGCTGGTTCTATTTTATGCTAGTTTTAATTGGTTTTCCTTCACAATCTTAGTTATCCTTCTGCAATTACTTGGTGAGACTACATCTTGAGAATTCGTTTTAGTTTAGTTTAGTTCTTAGACATTGGCCAGTTTGCGGAACTTTTTCCTTGCAAAGGAAATTCTGATGGCAAAGTCCATCAGAATTGATCATCATATAGTATTGTTGTTGAAGCATATAATGATTTCCTGGTCCTGCTCATTTTATTCAGCATCAGTTCATGTAAGTCTCTCCAGGCCTTTCTGAAACCATCCTATTGGTCATTTCTTACCAAACAATAATAGAATTCACATTTCTTGCCAAAAGGAACTTTATTTACCAGAAGAGGTTATGGATAAAATGGGTCTATTTAAGAGTTTCACCTTACATCATTGAGACAATACAGAATACAGGCTGAATGAGAAGGGTTTTAGTTATTTAAATAGAATAGTTTGGAAACTTTATCTGATTGTGATGCTCATTTCAACAGTTCCTAACAATAAGCTAGCTGGCCATCTTCAGCAATGAGATGAACCAAATCAGTTCCAATGGAACAGTAATGAGCTGAACCAGTTACACCCAGCAAAAAAACTCTGGGAGATGATGAAGAATCATTACACAGATTTCCCAATCCCTATATTTTTGTCTGCCTGCATTTTTTATTTCCTTCACAGGCTAATTATATACTATTTCAGAATCCTATCCTTTTTGTACAGCAAAACAACGGTTTGGACATGTATACTTATTTTGTATTTAATTTATTATTATATATTATTACATATATGTTATTAACATAACATATTGGTCATCCTGCCATCTAGGGGAGGGGGTGGGGGGAAGTAGGGGAAAATTGGAATAAAAGATTTGGCAATTGTCAATGCTGTAAAATTACCCATGCATATTACTTGTAAATAAAAAGCTATTAATAAAAAAAGAAAAGTAGTTTTTTCTTTTATAACTACTTCCTCTTTCAGGCCTCCCAAAATTTCCCTAGGGAAATTTCTGGAGCTTAATAAAATAGCATTTTTGTCCATTTAAAGAAGAAACATTGTTTCTTGATTACTTCTTAACTAAATCCATATCTCCATCAGCCACATGCTTTAGCATGTGAGATTTCATCTCTTTGATAGGATGCATATGAAGTGTGTTAGAGTCATGGTTCTTATGAAAGAATTCAGAGATTGTCTTATGTAAGAATCCTTACAAGCTGATAAGTCATTAGAATTGATAGAGACAATAATTACCTAATTTACCATGGTTCAGTATGATTGATCTGATCTTACAAGGAGATGTTATGGACCAGAACTTGAAACAAGGTACTAAGTGGAATTGATAGAAACAATGCTTGTGTTCATAGAGCTCATATAAGCAAGAAGCAATTAGGGCCACAGAGCACTCTGGGACAGACACAGAGGCACTCTGGGACTGACATAGCACTCTGGGAGATACAGAAGTCCATAAGACCACTCTCAGAGGCAGAGTCAGATTCATTCCAACTTTCACCTTGGTGCAGGCTGGAGACATTCGGAGTTGAGCTAGAGGCAAAAGACTAGCAACCAAGGAAAGAGATAAGAAATAAACATTTGCATTTTAACAGCTGACTGTATTTGGAGTGATTATTACTCTGAACCGAAATTAAGGCTGCCTCCAGAAAACCTCCCCAAGAAACCTGCTCACAGAGAACTGTTATATTTTAAAGAAAGGAACCCCACAGCCTTATAGTCACAAAATAATTTATTGACACCATAACAAGAGCACCAAACTCTGAGAGAGTCTAGAAATTAAAGAGTTTGGAAGAGTTTTAGATACTAAAAACCTAGGGCTCGAATTAGTAGGCTAACAGCCTTCAGGGTTGTAAAATATAAAAGAGAGATAAGGAAGAAACTAAAAAACAAGATATTATTTATTAGGGAAGGAAATAGGCAAGTCAGGATACAGTTTTTACAAAAAGACAAATAAGAAGTCTGAATGTCTATTTTGCTGGAGACAAATAAGTAGCAAGGGATAAGCAGTTTTATTGCTGTATATACCTAGCTAGATATTTAGTTTTGAGTAGATCCTGTACTTTGACCCCAAATGGACCCAGCAATAGACCATGTCTCTAGCAGCAGTCTAATTATCTAAATGGAGCCAAGTGAGGAGCAAGCTGATCCTGTGGAGTTGTCTTGTACAGATAGAACTATCCTGCACTGGCCTCCAGTATTACCTTATACAATCTGGAAGTTAAACTATAGATGTCAGCTCCTAAAGGTATTTTATATAAACAGAATGACCATGATCATCACTTGATTTACTGACATATACAATTAACATAATTAGCAGACCTTGTTTAATGCTTCCTTTCCTATAAAAAGTCCCATCTTCTATCTTGTTAATTGCAAGTTTATGAGGAACTTTGCCCTGTTTTATGGTGTTACAATAAAGCTTTACCTCTCATTTTGGATGATGACCCATCTTCATGACTTGTATCCCATCATGGCTTATCAAACAAGCAATTCTCCCAGCTATTAGTATCTTGATCCCTAAATTACCTTTTACATATTTTATATATGCTTATTTCATGTATAAAATGTCCACATTTCAACTCTTTCTCTGGAGTATAGATAGCCTCACTGAGGGCAGACTCTGATTTT
The DNA here is from genome assembly GCF_016432865.1 of Antechinus flavipes. Taxonomy (NCBI): domain Eukaryota; kingdom Metazoa; phylum Chordata; class Mammalia; order Dasyuromorphia; family Dasyuridae; genus Antechinus; species Antechinus flavipes. The sequence goes on from NC_067401.1 coordinate 175,233,011, forward strand.
TATCATTTTATTTATCCTGAGATTAACACAGTCCTAGGGATAATAGGCACTTAATGAAATGGTTTTTATTTGCTTAATTGATGAGTTGGAAGTACATAAATGCAAATATATGCATTTAAGATAATAGGGTCATACATTTTTCAAATTAGAATGGACTTAGTGATTATGTAATTCAATTTCCTCCTTATATAGATGACTAAATTAAAGCCAAAGGGAGGAAAATAAGTCTGACCTCCTAAGGTAACACTGATATCTTAATGCCAACATCAGCATCAGACCTTCAGACCATATATCCAATAACCTAGTATTGGCATGCATTCAAGAAGTGTGACCCTTTAATTCTCTTCTAATCGTTAAATCCCATATGTCCTGCTAAACTGGTTCTTCTACATCTAAGATGGTCTTCCCTGATTCTTCCAAAGGACAGGCTTTTCAGCTCCTTATCTTCTCTAGAGAACTAAGAATGGGATAGTTGAATTATTGTACATAGCCTGAGATTCTTAGTGGTCTGTCCTATTCTGTTCTATTAATTAAAAATAATAATATTATTATACCACAGTTTCCTTTAATTGTTCTACTTCAGTTTCCCTGAATTGTTCTGCCTCAATTTCCTTTAATTTTTCTATTTCAGTTTCCCTAAAATGTCCTGCCTCAGTCTCCCTGGTTGCAAGCCCCCTTCCTGACCATAGGACTGGTATTAATTAGGACAGAGATAACTAGTCCTGACTATTAGCATTCCTAGAGCCATAAATTGTAGGAAGGTTATTTAGAGATAGGTAAGCATATCTTTTCTTTCAGATATCCTAGCTCCTACGTCCTAAGTTATCAAGAATATATGGTCCTTATCCCCAACTTGTCAGAACCCAATTTATGGTCCATTCTTGAAAAGTTCCCTCTCACCAATGTTCTTTACCCACCTCTCCCTACCACCTCCACTAGAACACTATAAAGAATCCCTGGTTCACTCATTGCTAAATGCTTTGAGACTTGAGTCCCGTTCAGTCTGCTGGGGTCAACATGAATCCTGTTTTATTCCCAGATAATCTCTTGCTCTCAAATAAAATATTAAAAACTCTCTAATCTCTATTTTGCCTCAGTTTCTCCAGTATTACAATACCAAATCCCTTTTCCACACTTGCAGCATAGAATCTGAAATTAATTTCAAGGACTTTTCAGTGACCATTTGCAATTAATGATGTGGAAGCATCTCTAGTACTGGCAAGTTTCCAAGGCTCATCATTGGCACATACTGCAGCAATCAAACTTAATTATCATGTTTTTTTAAAAAAAAGTTAATCATATTGGTGAGGGTTTCTGTAAACAATTAGGTAAAGCAGAGGCTTGTAATTTAAATTAAAATAATGCAAATGCTGTCCAAATTGAGCCCTTGTAATTTACAAGCAACTCATATCCTTGACTTTAAGTATAGTCTGCAATGTTTTTATTTTTAGAGCTAGTGTATTTGGAAGGTTTCCGGGAAATGAATCTTGTCCTTGAGCTCAGGAGAGCTAGGAAGGTGCTCTTATGTTAAATCCATATAAAATAATGACCCATCAAGAAGCCTGAGATCGGGTAAGACAAGCAGTTCTACTGTTATCCACTCTCACTAAGGAACTTAAAAATAAAACAAGTTCTTCTATATATATTTACATAACCTGGCCAAATAATATCCTTATTAGTAATGTTAGAAAAGACGTGGATTTTTTTTTTTTTATTTTCAAGAGGTCAAATGAGATAATATTCATAAAAATTGCTAGCAGTCTGGCACATAGTAGGTGTAATATAAATGTTTATCTTCTTTCCTTTCCTTATTTACCAGTCATTTTCAAGATCCTCTTTAATTAGAAAGGCCATAAAGTTGAGCAGAAACAAAAAACTAAATGAGAAGGACAAAAGTCCTGGTCCATGTTCGTGTCTTTAGTATGTATATCTGCCAGCAACAAAGGCCTTCACTTTTCACTTTTCTCTCCCTCTTTATCTTTATCTTTACAAAGATAAAGATTCTTTACAAAATGCAAAGGATAATGACAAAGTAGAAAGAAAAAAAACATACTACATTAGTATTCATGAGAACTGGGTCCTTGTTCTTCAAGTAACATGAAGTTATAGCATTGAGTTAATCATATTTTCTCTCTGGCCCTTAGTTTCCTAAAAAATGAGACTGGAGGATTTCTGAGAATTTGTTAGAATCTGATTCTATGGTCTAAGGTCTATGGAATATAAGGGGACATGCCAGACAAACTGTCTCATCTCAAATAACTCAAAAATGCAGGAAAAATTGTTTTCTTCCCCAAAAAGCTGTTTTCCCTTAGATGCTTCACATTCCAGTTGCTCCTCTAATGAATAGAACTGGGAATAGTTAGTGTGGCTTGCCTCTTGTTTATCTGAGCCACTACTGCATTCTTGGTAAAATAAAAAAACCTAATCACTCAGGAATAGCATCTTCCCTCTGGAAGACTTAAAAAAAAAAAACACACAAAAGCACAATCTCTTGTCTTTTTCCAAGGAGCTCTCCAGTGGCTCCAACTTTCCACTTACAAATCAGCTTCCATGTTCTATTTCCACACCTGTAGTGACAGTTTAATTATAATTTTCACAACTCTGGGTCCTTCTGTCATCTCCACATTCATAGAAAAAAAGAAAGGAGAGAGAGATTTTTCATTTGCAGAGCTGCTGCTCCAGGAGCCATAGACTCTGAAAGTTATCTAGTCAACCCATCTGTGTATAAAAAACTCTCTTTACAATGCACCCACCATATGAAGAAAAACCCAAAGCAATCTTTTCTCCTTTTGCATCACTCATGTCATGATAAGTACTAAAGATAATAAATCAGTATCATTGCTAAACTTAAATCTTTCAAATCATTTAGCATCTAAAATCATAAAGGAAATCATAAAGGAAAAATTACTTATATACAAGAAGACACAGACAGCATTACAATTTCACAGAAGGAAAAATAAAGAAAAATATGGCAAATGCTAAGTGAAAGTATTAAACAATATATGTATTTCCTAGCATCATAGGTAACTTTAAAAAGCTGACTATGTATTAGGGCACAGAAATATTGTAAATAAATGCAAAAATACAGAAATAGTAAAAACCCAGTTTACAAAACATAACCGACTAAAATGGCAGTCTTTTCAAAGATTACAGATAAAAAATAAAGACTCAAAATAAGACAAATTCTAAATAATAGTCATAAAAGAAAAATTCATAGAAATAATTAAAAATCATGTTAAAATGATATTAAAAAAACCTACTGAAATTAATGATCTTAGGTGAAATTAAGTAGGCATATAAGATACATATGTATACTATGCACATAAATATGTATACTATGCATATGCATATACATATATGCAGGAAAGAATTAATGAGTTAAATATGCATTAAAAATTAGAAAGTCAACAAAGTCAGAATGAGTACAAAAGAAAAGATATTGAAAATTAGAGAGAAAACTGACAAAAACAAAAGTACTATAGAAATGTTAAAACCAAACTTTGATTCTTTGAAATGAATAATAAAATTGATAAACCTTCATGTTCATGTGATTGTCTGCTTAAACAAATCTGATAAAAAGAAGTCAGAAAAATCAAATAAAAAAGTGAAATTTCAGCAAAAGTAGAACAATTTTAATTATTAGGTTTTACCATATACATTTATATGCTAAGAAAACTGAGAATACAAAAAACAGCAACAAAGGAATAACTTCAAAAACAACAACAAAAAAATTATCCAAACTAATAACAGGTCAAAGAGGGATCTTAAAGAATCAATCCCAGAAAATAAAATAAAGTAGCTGTCAATTTACTTCTAAAGAGAAAAAAACTACTGGAATTTCATCAAATTTTTAAAGAAAACATTAATATGCTAAAAATTATGCATTAAAATTGAGAAAGAAATACTCTATCAGATTCCTTTTATTTTACAAATAATCAGTGAAGAACAAAATAAAAGGATAATGCTATACATCTATATCATAAATCATTATCAGTTCAAAAATTTTAAATAAAATCCTATCAAACACACTAAAACAATTCATCCAGAAATCATTCATTATGGTCAAGTTGGATTTAGATCAGGGATGCAAGAATTATTCAACATTAGGAAAGCAACAAATATAATTAATCATATTAAAAACAAAAACACCCCAAACTACACAATTATTTCTAGAGATACAAAAAAATCTTTCTCAAAGTTAACAAGCACCCTAAAATTGGACTTTTTAAAGCAAAACAGGAAATATCCATCTAAAATAAAAAGTCAGTTTATATGAGTATACAGGATGTTTTCAGATTAAATAGAGTAGTACAGGAACAACGCCTAGGCACTCTACTGCTAATTAATATGAGTCAGGAAAAACTAGTACAAGAAATGACGAGAAAAAATAAATGAGCCATAATGATGAGGAAGTAAAATTACCTCTATTTGCTGATGATATGATGGTTTAGAAAATTCTAGAAAATTATCAAAGACAGTGAAGTAACTAATAGCTTCAACAAATATCCAGGCTACCAAAAAACCCCATCAAAATCAATGTCACATGTGAAAATGACAAAATCAAAGAACTAATAATAGAAAAGAAACTTTCTTTCCAAATAACTAAAAAATCCCTAAGATATTTGGACATTAATCTACTGCATACAAAATCCTTTTTTAGATTGTTTTTCTCCAAAATGTACTTTAAAGAAATAAAAAGTAACTCAAATAATTAGAATATTCAATTTCCATAGTCTGATTTTTGCAATATAATAAATACAAAAATATTGCCAAATTTGTTACAATTTCAATACTATTTATTTTGATTAAAGCTTTTTGTTTACACAACATGCATGGGCAATTTTTCAACATTGGTCTTGCAAAGCCTTCTGTTCCAAATTATCCCCTTCTTCCCCATCACCACCTCCCTTAAATGACAGGTAGTCCAACACACTTTAAATATGTTATGATCCAATATATGTTAAATCTAATATATGTATACATATTTATGCAATTATCTTGCTGCACAAGAAAAATTGGATCAAGAAGGAAAGAAAAAAAACTGAGAAAGAAAACAAAATGCAAGCAAACAACATAGAAAGAGTGAGAATGCTATGTTGTGGTTCACACTCAGATTCCCACAGTGCTCTTTCTGGGTGTGGATGGCCCTCTTCATCACAATAATTAGAACTTGTTTGAATCATCTCAATGTTGAAGAGAGGCACATTCTTCAGAACTGAGCATCATATAGTCTTCTTGTTGCCTGGTATAATTATCTCCTGGTTCTGCTCATTTCATTTAGCATGAGTTGATGTAAAGCTCTCTAAGCCTTTCTGTAATCATCCTCTTGGTCATTTTGTATAGAACAATAATATTCCATAACATTGATATACTATAATTTATTCAGCTGTTCTCCAATTGACAGGAATCCATACAGTTTCCAGTTTCTTGCAACTACAAAAAAGTCTGCCACAAATATTTTTCACATGTGTGTGCCTTTCTCTCCTTTAAGATCTCTTTGGAATATAAGCCCAGTAGAAATACTACTGGTCAAAGGGTATGCACAGTTTCATAAGTTTTTAACATAGTTCCAAATTGCTCTCCAGAATGGTTGGATCTGTTCACATTTCCATCCAATCTGAGAGGTGTGTAATTGTATCTCAGAGTTGTCTTAATTTGTATTCCTCTGATCAACAGTGATTTGGAGCACCTTTTCCTATGACTACAAAGAGTTTCAATTTCTTCATCTAAAAATTTTCTGTTCGTATCCTTTGACCATTTATCAATTGGAGAATGGCTGGAATTCTTATAAATTTGAGTCAATTCTTGATATATTTTAGAAATGAGGCCCTTATCAGAATCTTTGACTGTAAATTCCCCCCCCCCCCAGTTTATTGCTTCCCTTTTAATCTTGTCTGCATTAGCTTTGTACAAAAATGTTTAATTTGATCTAATCAAAGTTTTCTATTTTGTGATCAATAATGATCTCTAGTTCTTTTTGGTAACAAATTCCTTCCTTCTCCCACAGTTCTGAGAGGTAAACTGTTCTTCCAAGTTATTTATAATCTTATTCTTTATGCCTAGATCACAAACCCACTTTGATCTTATCTTGGTGTACAGCGTTAAGTGTGGGTCAATGCCTCATACAATTTTCCCAGCAGTTTTTGTCAAACAGTGAATTCTTATTCCAAAAGCTGGGGTCTTGGATTTTGTCAAAAACTAGATTATTATAGTTATTGACTATTTTGTTCTGTGGACATAGCCTATTCTAATGATCAACTATTCTATTTCTTAGCCAATACCAAATGGTTTTGGTGGCTGCTGCTTTAGAAATAGTTTTAGATCTGGTACAGCTAGATCATCTTGATTTGATTTTTTTTTTCATTAGTTCCTTTGAAAATCTTGACTTTTTGTTCTTCCAGATGAATTTTGTTGTTATTTTTTCTAGGTCATTAAAATAGCTTTTTTGGGAGTCTTATTGGTATAGCACTAAATAAATAGATTAGTTTAGGTAGTATTGTCATCTTTATTATATTTGCTCGACTAGCCAAGAGCACTTAATATTTTTTCAATGTTAGATCTGACTTTATTTGTGTGGAAAGTGTTTTGTAGTTTTGCTCATATAGTTCCTGACTTTAAGTTGGTAGATAAATTCCCAAATATTTTATACTATTAGCAGTTATTTTAAATGGAATTTCTCTTTGTATCTTTGTGGTGTTTTTCTTCTTTATAATAATAATGGTTCTCTCTGGGAGCAGGTTTCTTGGGGAGGTTTTCTGGAGGCAGCCTTAGTTTCAGTTAAAAGTAATAATCCCAAATGCAGCCAGGTGCTAAAAGTTCCTATCTTTTATTATGTCCTTCAATAGAGCGCAGTTAGTTTTCTTAGAGGCCTCTCTCTTCCCTTGGTTCTAAGAGCTCTTGCAACTTTGTCCTTTGCTTCTGCCTCTGCTTTCTTCAGTCTCCAGCCAACACCAAGGTGAAAGTTGAAATGAATTTCTCTTGTCTCCAAGAGAGGGCTTGCGGGCTTCCTCCCAGAGTGCTTCTCTCTGAGCCCTGGCAATGTTCCAAAGTAACTCTCTAACCCAAAGCTAAGAGCCTCTTTATATATGATCTCCCAAAGTTTGACTCCTCCTTCTGGAGGCAGGGATTAAGGAAGGTTTGAATTCGGATATCTCATACTAAACCCTGAAATCTCCCAAACGTGTGAACTCCAATGAGTACTTAAATACATTAGTAAGCTAGAGGATTTGCTAAGTACCATGCTAAATTAGCACTTTGTAAGGATTTTAACATATCTCCAGCTGTTGGATTTTGTTAGTGGTATATAAAGAATGCTGATGATTTGTGTGGATTTATTTTGTATTCTGCAACTGCTAAAATTGTGGATTATTTCTAATAGCTTTTTAGTGGAATCTCTGGTATACCATCTTATCATTTGCAAAGAGTGATAATTTGGTTTTCTCATTACCTACTCCAATTCCTTTAATCTCTTTCTCAACTCTTATTGCCGAAGCTAGCATGTCTAATACAATATTGATTAATAATGGTGATCAAGTGGGCAACCCTGTTTCACTCCTGATCATATTGGGAATAGTTCCAGTTTATCCCCATTGCATATGATGCTTCCTGATGGTTTTAAATAAATGCTACTGATTATTTTAAGGAAAAGTCCATTAATTCCTATACTCTCAAGTATTTTTAATAGGAATGGATGTTGGATTTTATCAAATGCTTTTTATGTATCTATTGAGATGATCATGTGGTTTTTGTTAATTTTATTATTGATATAGTCAATTATGCTGTTTTCCTAATGTTAAATTAGCCCTGCATTCCTGATATAAATCCTACTTGGTCATGGTGTATTATCCTGGGGATGATTTTCTGTAGACTTTTTGCTAATATTTTATTTAAGATTTTAGCATGAATATTCATTAAGGAGATTGGTCTATAATTTTCTTTCTCTGTTTTCAACCAACCTGGTTTAGGTATCAGTACCATGTCTGTGTCATAAAAGGAATTTGGTAGGAGCCTTTCATTCCCTATTTTTTCAAATAGTTTATATAATATTGGAGTTAATTGCTCTTTAAATGTTTCATAAAATTCACATACAAATCCATCTGGTCCTGGGGATTTTTTTCTTAGGAAGTTCATTAATAGCTTGTTTTACTTCTTTTTTCTAAAATGGGTCTATTTATTTCCTCTTTTGTTAATCTATATTTTTGTAGGTATTCCTCTATATCACTTACGTTATCAAATTTGTTGACATAAATTTGGGCAAAATTAACTCCTAATTATTACTCTAATTTCCTCTTCATTGATGGAAAGTTCTCTCTTTTCATTTTTGAGACTAACAATTGTTAATTAAGAAATTGATTTTCCCTCTTTCCTTTTCCTTTTCCTTTTTTTTTTATTTTGTGGGAAATAAAAACAGAAACAGACCTCAGATTCCAGAAAACTCTTGAAAAATGTTTCCTTAAAAAATAATACCCATCTCTATCACACCCTCCTTTTCCCTCCCCTTTTGCTTCCCTCTCTCCCTCTTCCCTCCCCAAAAGCCCTTTTCTAGATAAATTTTCTTTCCCCCACATCCTCTACCCAATCCTTACTAACTTCATTTTCCTCCTTTCTTCTATTCATCTTCCCTTTTCATTTTTTGACACATTTATCACTTTTTGCCTCTTGAAACAAAAGCCCATCCTGTCCCCTTTCCATCCCCCTCCCCAGTATGCAAAAAACAAACAAAAAAAACCTCCACCTCTACCCTTTCTCCTTGGGATTTGATAACCTTCTCCTCATAACAGTTGCTCTCCCAAGAATTTAAGAGGTTTCCCCTGCTCTATTCCCACCCAAAGAAAGGAGTGTAGCTTTGGTAAGATTCCCTCCCAATTCCCACCCGCTCTACCCCAACTGAATTGTCTTCTCTATAGCTTTCTTAGTCTATAATAAAATCATTTTCTATATTCACTCTTTTACTACTTATATTATGAACAACATCCTCAAGTAATTTACTTCTTCCAGAAAAGAGTCTCCCCTCTTTCCTGGGCCCTTTTATTATAGAATACAGGAATCTTTTCTTTCCTCATCATCCCAAGGAAAGGTATGTTAATCCCCCTAGCAATGTCTAACCTCTTCTTATTCCCTTAGGAAGACCTAAGTAGTTGTTTTTGTTTTTGTTTTTGTTTTTGTAATGTCTCAGCCTTCAACCCCAGGTTTCTCCTGGAAACAGAAAAGCCCTTTTCCTCCTTCATACTTCCACCCCTTAGGGAGAGAGGCTCTTTCACTACCCCCTTTTTATCAGCAATCTCCTGACTTCACCTGATACCCTTCCCTAGTTATCCCTCCTTCAGCTAGTAAAGTAGAGCATTGAGCTCTGACACACTAGCATCAAGGACATTCTCTCTGCTGTGATCTTTCCATGCTACTCCTTAAGGTGGCATTGAGTGGTGGGTTTATGGGCAAATCGCACATCACAGTAAGAACAACGGTAGGACCTAGCCTCAGAATGAAGATTGAGATGGTCGTGAAGGGTAGACTTCTGGGTGAAGCATTTGCCACAAATACCACAGGAGTGTGATTTGACACCTCGGTGGACATTCATGTGATGGTTTAGGTTGCTGCTATGGTTGAACTGCTTCCCACATCGAGGGCACATAAAGATGAAGTGCTGGGCTCTCATGTGGAACACAAGTTTTTCCACACCTTGAAACACTTCTGGGCATTTGGTACACTTGATGTTCTTCAGTGGGTTTTCCACTGGAGAGGCCCCTGGTATGGGGCTCTTCATGCCCCCATAACTCCCACTAACTCCACTGCTCTGGGACATAGTGGCTGCTGCTAGGGCTTCATCTCCCAGTCCAAGAGTAATGCCCTCCCCTACTTGACCTCCAGGAAACAGCAATAAACCTTCCCCTTTTGTGTCTTCTGTGAGTCTGTATCAGACCTTCACCATCCCCTGGAATGCTGTGCTTTCATCAGGGGCATTAATTATTTCTCCAACTTCATTGATAAGAAGTCCACTACTCCCTCCAAGACCAAGACTCTCTCCAAGGCTAAGGTTCCCCGCAAGACCAAGGCTCTCTCCAAGCCCAAGGCTCCTCCCAATGCCTCCTGGGGCTTAAGCCTCTGTGCCACTTCCAATGCTGATTCCACCTTGATAATGCAGATATCTGACACATCCTCTTCTTCATCTTCTTCCTCTTCCTCTGCTTTTAGTTCAAGGTCCTCATCTAGAGGGAATTCTAGCTTCATTGATCGGAGAAGAGAAGGTTGAGGAGGTGGTGGTGGAGGTTTGGGAGGTAGCTTTGAGGTTTGAGCGGGTGGAAGAAGTGACTTGGTGGCGCTGAGCCCAGTCAATCCAATCCCTCCACTTACTCCATCCTCTTTTAGGCCAATCTTGGGCTCAATGAATTGGCTCAGGACATTTCTACATTTTTCTACTACATGCTCCATTTGCAGATAGGGAGCAGCAGTCAGATAGTTGACAATGTTATGGACGGCAAATTCCAGAGCCCCAATATAGCAGGAGAGGAGGAGGTCTGCCACTATTCTGGCACTGTGCATTAGCTAGACCTGTAGCTCTGAACTGGATTGAGAAGAAACTGGTCACAAAGAAATGGGGAGCAGGCCGCCAAGATTACCTTGTGGCCACGGAACTTGAGGCTGTTGGCCATGATGGTGACATTGCAAAAGCGCTCTGCTGCCCAGAGTTGGTTCATGTTTCAAAGGGTGGCAGCTTCATGCCCTGGGAGCTGGAATTGCAAGACTGCCACTCCAGATGCCATGGTACTGGATGTGCTGGGAGAATTCCCTAGATCTGTTCCATGCACAGGTTTTTTTCTTTAATTCTCTCAACCCTCCTTGGGGACTGACAGCAGCCACCACACACTGGCAGGTCTGACTCTCTTTCCTTTTTCTAATCAAATTAACTAAAGGTTTATTTATTTTGTTGTTTTTTTTTTTTAAAAATAAAACCAACTCTTAGTTTTATTTATAAATTCAATAGTGTTTTTTTTTTTACTTTCAATTTTATTGATTTCTCCTTTTACTTTTAGAATTTCAAGTTTGGTATTTGATTAGGGGTTTTTTAATTTGTTATTTTTCTAGCTTTTTTAGTTGCAAGCCCAATTCATCGGTCTTTTTCTCTATTTTATGCTAGTAAACATCAAGAGATATAAAATTCATCCTTATTACTGCTTTGGCTGCATCCCACAAATTTTGCTATGTTGTCTCATTATTGTCATTCTCTTGGATGAAATTACTGTGTCTATGATTTGCTGTTAAATAATGAGATTATTTAGTTTCTAATTACTTTTTGGTCTTTTAGTAAAGGTAATTTTTACTGCCTAGTAATCTGAAAAAAATGCATTTAATATTTCTGCCTTTCTGCATTTGATTTGAGGTCTTTATGTTCTAATATTTTGTCAGTTTTTGTATATGTTCCATAAGCTGCCAAGAAGAATGTATACTCTTTTCTATCTCCATTCAATTTTCTCCAAAGATCTATCATATCTAACTTTTCTAGTATTCTATTTACCTCTTTAACTTCTTTCTTATTTATTTTGTGGTTTGATTGATCTAATTCTGAGAGAGCAAGGTTGAGATTTCCCACTATTATTGTTTTGTTGTCTGTTTTTTCTTGCAACTCTCTTAACTTCTTTAAGAATTTTCATGCTATCCACTTGATGCATATATATTTAGTATTGATATTGCTTCATTATCTGGTGTTTTACCTTTACTCTGTATGTATCACTCTGCTTTAAATGTGTTTCTTATAAACAACATCTTGTTGAATTCTGGCTTTTAATCCAGCCTGCTATCTGCTTTCACTTTATGGGAGAGTTCACTCCATTCACACTTATGGTTAAAACTACTAATTCTGTATTTCCTGCCAAATTATTAACCCCAAATTATACTTTTCTCTTTCCTTTTCTACTTTCCTGCCTCAGTATTTTACTTATAAGCACTACTTGTCTCAAGCAGCCCTCTCTATTTAGAGTAGCTCCCCCTTTCTTATATCTGTTTGCCATTCTATTTATCTTACCCCTTTCCTCTCCATTTTTCTATTAGGTGAGAGAAGTTTCTTGGTGAAACCAAATATGTCTAATATATTTTTTAGCCAAATCTGATGAGTAAGATTCACACAATATTCATCCCCCTTCCTTCTTCCCTCAATTATAATAGGTTTTTTTGGCCTCTTCCTGAGATGTAATTTCCCTCATTTTACTTTGACTTTTCCCTTTTCCCAGTAGTCCCCTTTCTACCTCTTATTTATATTAAAAAAGCAAAATCAAATCATATGTGTACTCTCTGTACATACCCATAACAGAAATAAAGTTCTCAAGAGTTCTTTTCTTTTTATCTTTTGAGTTCTATATTTGGAGGTCAAATTTTTTGCTTAGCCCTGGTCTTTACATTAGAAATAAATGGAATTCACCTGTTTCATTGTCTATCTTCATCCCTGAAAGAAAATGCTCAGTTTATCAAGGTATTTTATTCTTGGTTGCATTCCAAGTTTCTTTGCCATTCAGAATATCATATCTAGGTCCTTTGATCCTTTAAGGTGGAAGCTGCTAGGTCCCGAATTGTCCTTATTGTGGCTCCTTGCTATTTACATTGGTTTTTTTTTTTTTTTGCCTGCCTATCGTAAATACTTCTTTGTTCTGATAGTTCTGAATTTTAGCTACCTTGGGGGTTTTAATTTTGGGGTCTTTTTCAAAAGGTGTTCAGTGAATTCTTTCTATAGTGTTCTTCAAAATGAAGTGTTCTTTGGTTTTCTGGAGGTCTGTGGAGCAGCCTTTGTTTCCGTTGATTAATCACCACAAGAATAATCAGGTGTTAAAGTCCAAATCCTTTATTATCTGCTTCACAATCTTGTCTACTCTCCTGGGGCCTGAGGTAGCTTTCTTAGAGGCCTTCCAGAATCTTGGTTCCAAGGTGAACCAAGGTGGTGTGAGATGGGATGAATGAATCTGGGCTCTCCTTGGCTCCCAGAGCTTTAGCTCCTGCCTCCAGTCCTCTTGTCTGTTCTGGCTCTGACTCTGGCTGAGTTTGTCTAAGCTTATGTGCTCACTTATAATTACATTATTATAGATGGGAATCTTAACACCTTGTAAGAATTCTTGTTTCAAGTTCTGGCCCATAAAATCTCCCTATTTCTTTTGTTTTAGAACATGAGGTGGTCACACCCTCCCTGACTTTTCAAAGAAGTGAGAACACCAAAAAAGGAGGTGATCACGCCCTCCCTGACATCTCAGGAAGGGTGATGAAAACCAAAGGAAAATGGGGAATCAAACCAGATTAGCAGGTTTCTGAAGGGTCTCACTTGAAACTGGTATACATAAATTAATCAATATGGGAGGCATTACATAACAACTTGAATCAACATGAGGAATTATACATGTTCACAAGTCCTAGAAATGGTCCAAAACCAATCTATTGTTCATTATTCACATGTCAGAGAATCCAATGATTCCTACAAGTTTTGAAGTCCTACATCAGTTTTATCAACAAATTTTCACCTCAGGGAATCCAATGATTCCTGTAGATTTTGAAGTCCTGTATCAGTTTTATAATCTCTCAGGGAATTCAATGATTCCTGGTGGTTTTGAAGTTCTGTAACAGTCTTATTATTAACAGTCTTTCCAGCCATGCTCTTTCAGTCAGATGTTTCTTAGGTCTTCTCCTTTGTTTTGAGTTTTTTAATCTTTTTCTGTCTCTCTCCAGTGGACAAGGCAAATATGGCTCATTGGCACCCATCTGATTCCTTCTCCATCTGTAGAGATACAAGCAAACCCTTTCTCCCAAGCAGTTAACCTATCTAATCCCTTCTATTCACCATTTTGGATTTCTCCACCATCACCTGACAATTACACTGGAGCTGCTTGTACTGGACACTGACCTTCTATTGGGTTAAAAATATTGTATTCTTCCCAATTGTAATTCCTTTCTCCCTTTTGATTGCTTTTCAGCTGATTTGATCATGTAATCCCTTTCTTCCATTCAATTACTTTTTGGTTGATTGATCATATCAAAGTATAGAACTTCTAAAGACTCTCTGGGTGTAAACTTGGCTGCCATCATGCCTCACCTGTTTTTTGTTTGAGGTCTTGGAGCTGGGCCTTGCCTCTTGTTTCCCTGGGTTAATCTACATTGCCAAGCGGAAGCCCTTCTTGCATTTTGTACATAGGGTTTTGGATCTTCTCTCACCCTGTCTTCTCACTCTATGCCTACATTGCCTACATTGTATGCCTACATTGAGCTTTCAATTGCGACACTGAAAACACTGACAAATCTCTCTGGAAATCCCTTGCAGAGAGGGACCCTGTCTTCCCATGTTCTGCATCATATCCTGGGTATAAAAGGCATTTGTTCCCACTGTAGCATAGTGTTTTAATGTCTGTTAATATCTAAAGAAGCATCTTTGTGTAATCCCCATATAATTCTTCTACAAAACCTCATTAGCATTTTCTTTAGCGAATTGTCTTATCATAGTTCCTGTAGCTGAATTTTCTCCAATAGTCTTTGTGGCAGCTGTTTGCTGTCCCACAAAATCTGCAAAGGGTTCATTTGGACCTTGCTGTATTTTTGTGAAGGCTTTGCCTCCATCTTTTCCTCAGCGGGGAGCTCCATGCTTTAATATCAGCAGCAGTAATTTGCTCATATGCTGCTATGGGGTAGCAATCTGTGCTGAAGTGTCTGCATACTGACCTTTACCTGCTAATTGGTCAAAGGTGATTTGTATATTAACTCCAGTTTACCTATTTCATTGGGCTTGTATTCTACATAGTTCACTATACTCTGAAAGCCACAAGTTTTGCCCAGGTTTTAAACATGACCTTGCTATAGATTTCCAATCAATAGAGGTTAAGATTTCATAAACCAAATTCTCTAATATCATCTTAATATAAAATGGTGTAACCCTATAAAGAGTGCAGCTCTTTTTTCAAATCCTTGATTTTTTCCAGATCAAAAGGAATGTATCTTCTCCTTTGTTGACCTGAAGAATCAAACTCTTCAATAACAGGATATGCATTTATCAAATGAGATATATCCTGTCCTTCTTTTTAAGCTTT
This sequence comes from Antechinus flavipes, assembly GCF_016432865.1. NCBI lineage: Eukaryota > Metazoa > Chordata > Mammalia > Dasyuromorphia > Dasyuridae > Antechinus > Antechinus flavipes. The sequence goes on from NC_067401.1 coordinate 175,248,061, forward strand.
AATTAGTGCCTTTTGTAATCTTGTCTTAGGCTGCTTCATAGGTGGTGCTGATTGTGTCACTGAACCGCCCCCTTCTCTTTCTCTCTTCACCCATGAAGGATTAATTGAGGGGATTAGGTCAGGGGTGGGGAAATGCCCTAATGGCTCCTGCTATGAAGCACCACACTCCCTAATTTCATCAGAATTGTACTTAACTCCCTTCTTATCTAGTTCTTCATCCTTTTCACCTAGTTTGTCAGTATTCTCCCCTTCCTGCACTTTCTTCTTTTTCCTTATTCTATAACTTATATAATTTCCCAAAGCCAATTGTATTAAGTTTTTTGCATAAAATGTTTCTTTAGGAATTGAATTAGGACCCTTGTCGTTGTAATATTCACATAGTTGCTCTCCTACTTATTTCCACTTGTCTGGATCAAATTCTTTTTCTTTAGAGAACCAAGAAGATGTATATTTTAATACTTCAAAGAGTTCAATGATCTTCTTCCAAGTTACAATTACAACTTGACTTTTTACTAGTCTAACCATGCTTTCTACACATTTTCCTCGTGGTGGAAAAGGTTCCTTCTAAACATTTGTCCCATTTCAGCTGAAACACTACTTTAGATCTTAACAAAGTTTCCTTCTTGTCTATTTTTCTATTTATCCTAATTTCTGGGTCACATATGTAGGTTCTTAATCCTTGTTTGGGTGCCAAAATGTAAGGTTCTTCAAAATGTCGTGCTCTTGTTTGGTTTTCTGGAGGTCTCTAGAGCAGCCTTTGTTTCAGTTGATAAATCACTACAAGAATAGCCAGGTGTTAAAGTCCAAATCCTTTATTATCTCCTTCACAATCTTGTCTCCTTTGCTGGGGCCTAGGCTAGCTTTCTTAAAGGCCTTCTAGAGTCTTGGTTTCAGTGGAGGAGCTAAGGAGAGGAGCCCTGCAACCAAGATGGTGTGAGACGGTTTGAATGAATCTGGCTCCCCTTGGCTCTGAGAGCTTGAATTTTTTTTAAGTTCAAAGTATTTTTTCTTTATTGTCTCTTGCCTGGGGCCCAGGCCAGCTTTCTGAAGAGCCTTTCAGAGTCTTGGTTTCTGTGGAGAAGCTTAATAGGACAGACCTGCCACCATGGTGGTATTGAGATAGAATGAATGAATCTGTCTCTCAGTCCCCCAGGAGAGCAACCAGGATCCTGACTGAAGATGGAATGAATCTCTCTCCTTGGCTCTGAGAGCTTAAGCTCCTGTTTCCAGTCCTTTGTCTTCTCTGGCTCTGAGTCTGAGTCCCATGTTATATGTTCTACACTGAGTATAAACCAATCATTATGTCACTAGAAAACCATTATTTGTTGCAAGATTAAATCAATCATACTGAATTTAGAGAACTATTAAGAACTATTCTAAACTAGATAACCATTGTTTTTTTATCAATTCCACTGACAACATCTTGTAAGAATTCTTGTTTCAGAGTTCTGGTCCACATCTATTTCATTAAATGTCCATCTTCTTCCCTGAAAGAGAATTCTCAGTTTATCAGGGTAATCATTCTTGGCTGCATTCCAAATTTTTTTGCCATTCAGAATATCAGATCTCAGGCCCTTTGATCCTTAAAATGGAATCTGCTAGGTCTTGAATTATCCTTATTGTGGCTCCTTGATATTTGCATTTTTTTTGGCTGCCTGTAATGTTTTCCCTTGTTCTGATAGTTCTGAGATTTAGCCACAATATTCCTTGGGGTTTTAATTTTGGGGTCTCTTTCAGGAGGTGTTCAGTGAATTCTTTCAATGGCTATTTTACCTTGATTTTATGACATCCCAGAGTTCTCTTTGATGATTTCCTGAAAAATAGTGTCTAGTTATTTTTTCATCATTGTTTTCAGGAAATCCAATAATTCTTAGATTTTCTCCCCTAGATCTGTTTTCCAGGTCAGTTGTTTTCCCAATTAGGTATTTTACATTTTTTCCCTATTTTTCTTTCTTTTCTTTTCTTTTCTTTTCTTTTCTTTTCTTTTTTTTTTTTTTTTGATTTGCTTGATGCTTTTTGATGTCTCATTGAATTTCCATTTGTTCAGTTCTGAGTTTTAGTGAATTATTTTCTTCATTTACTTTTTTTACTCCTTTTTGTATTTGTCCAAATGAATTTTTAAATACATTATTTTGTTCTATGGAATTTTTTCCATTTCACAAATTCCATTTTTTAAGGAGTTATTTTCTTTTTCTTTTACACAAATTCTGTTTTTTAGGGAGTTGTTTTCTATTTCCATTTTGTCAAATCTATTTTTAATGAGTTATATGCTTTTTCCATTTCACTAAATCTATTTTGTGTTGCATTTTCCAAACCCTTTTGCAAAGTTTTCATTTCCTTTCCCCATTTTTTTTCTAGTTCTTTTTAAAGATCCTTTTTAATTTTTTTTCTAGGAAATGTGTGTGATGGGGACCTTATGTAATGGGAACCAATTTATATCACCTTTTATGTCTTCATCTGGAGATGATCTGCTTTTAGTTTTCACAAGGTTTGAAATTTGAAATCCTCAAGATTATTTCCTTTCACCATAAAAATTTTCTATGGTCATAGTTCTTTCTGCTTTTTTATTCATGTATTTTTAATTTGAGATCTGGGGGCACAGTATATAGAGCACCAGCCCTGAAATCAAGAGGATCAGAGTTCCAATCTGGTCTCAGACACTAACCACTTTTTAGCTGTATGATCCTGGGCAAGTCACTTAACCCCAATTGCCTCAAGAAAAAGAAAATAAATAAAGTTGAAATCTGTTTTTTAAGACAAGAGAGATTTTTCCAGCTTCCTCCTCAAGTGGCAGCAGCTGTGATGGATCAGTACTGGCTATGTTGAGTCAATGTTTACTGATTTCCAATGCTGGATGGGTGTGGTCAGGCCCTGTGAGATTCTGGCCTTTTTGGGGTTAATTATTTACCTTTTGTGTTTGTAATGGATGTTTTATAACTTCTCTACTAATTTACTGGCTTGCAACCAGAACAGAGTAATCAACACTGCTGTAGATTTTTCTCTGTAGATTCTCCAGCATGCACCACCCCAGGACTCTGTGCTGTCTGCACTCTCCAGCGTCTGTGTTCTGCCTGTGTGTACTTGGCCCACCTTCTTCTGTGCCTAATTGAAACAGATCATTTCTGGGGATCTTTGAAATTATCTTCTGCTGGAGACAGAGCCAAGATGGCAGAGAAGACACGTTTCCTTCTGAGCTACCTTTTACCCTCACTACTGAATACAAAATTCAGCCTCTGAAATAGTGCTTGACTGGTACAATCCACAAATATTGGGAGTACAACAAATTACCAGCAGAAGATAATCTGGAAGATAGCCAGAAAACATCTATCTTAATCAGGTGAGAGGAGGTCAGAGCAGGCAGAAAGGCAGAACATGGAGGCCAGCACGTGCTGAGTGGACCAGGGATAAGGTGTAGCCTCCAGGAATGGTGAATTTGCAGGGAGAAATCTTCAACAAGTTGGCTGTTTGCTTTGGTTGCAAATCAGTAGATCAGCAGAGAAGTTACACAAATGCAAAAGGTGAAGTGTACCCCCAAAACACCGGTCTCACAGAAGCTGGCCACACTCACCCAGCATCGGAAGTGACTCAGCATGACCACAGCACAGTGGCATGATCACAGTGCAGTTGCACAATCACAGCGTGGCTCCTCTTCCCAGGGCAGTGGCACTTCAGCAGCACAGCCCCTCTTTGCAGCTTATTCTCAGGACAGCCACTGTCTGTCATTGTCTGTCCCTGGTCTGTAGAGGAAGCTAGAAAAATACCTTGCCCTAATGGCAGGCTACAAGGGTTTTTTTTGTTTTTTTTAATGAGAAAAAAGCAAAGCAACTCTATAGATAGCTTCTATACTGAAAGAGAACAGTTTTCTGACCCTGAGGAGACTAATAGCAGACAGTATGCAGACAAAACCCCAAAGGGGATATAACTTGATCCCCACCACACAAGGCTCTCTTAGAAGAAATTTTAAAAGATCTTAAAAGAGAGCTAGAAGAAAAATGGGCAAAGGAAAGAGAAGCTCTGCAAGAGAGAAAAAGGCATATAACTCATTAAAAGAAAGATTTGAAAAAGAAATCTACTCCCTGAAATGTGAAAAACTTCCAGGAATTTCCAACCTGTGAGTTGGAAAAAGAAAATAACTCATTTAAAAAAATGTGTGAAATGGGAAAAAATTCCATAGAGCAAAACAACTTAATTAAAAACTCAATTGGACATATACAAAAAGAAGTAAAAAAAAAAGTGAAGAAAATAATTCATTAAAAATCAGAACTGAACAAATGAAAATGAATGATTTGTAGAGACATCAAGAATCAGTCAAGCAAAACCAAAAAAAAAAAAAATGAAAAAAACAGAAAAAATGTTAAATATCTACTTGGAAAAACAACAGACCTGGAAAATAGATCTAGGAGAGGTAATCTAAAGATTATTGGACTCCCTGAAAACCACAATGAAAAAAGAGCCTAGACACTATTTTTTAGGAAATCATCAGAGAACTACCCAGATGTAATAGAATCAGAAGTTAAAATAGGAATTGAAGAATTCAGCAAACAACTTCTGAAAGAGACCCCAAAATAAAAACTTCAAGGAATAATGTGGCCAAATTTCAGAACTATCAGACTAAGCTAAAAATATTACAAGTAGCCAGGAAAAAAAAACAATTCAAATGCCAAGGACCCATGATAAGGATCAGGATCTAGCAGCTTCCACATTAAAAGACTGAAGGGCCCTGGAATCTGACATTCTGAAAGGCAAAAGAATTTGGAATACAGACAAGAATAAATTACTCAACTAAGCTGAGCATTTTCTTTCAGGGAAGAAGATGGGCATTCAGTGAAACAAGTGAATTTCATTTATTCCTAATGAAAAAAACAGAGCTAAACAAAAAAATTTGACCTCCAAATATAGGACTCAAGAGAAGCATAAAAAGATAAAAAGAACTCTAGAGAACAGTTTTTCTGTTATGGGTACACATAAAGAGTGCATGTATAATTTGATTTTACTGTTATAATATTTTTAAAAAAGGGAATTAGAAGTAAAAAGGGGATTGTATCAGAAAAAAGAAAAGGTGGAAATAAAAAGAGGGAAATTATATCACATGAAAAGGCAAAGGAAAACAATTATATCTGAGGGAATTAAGAAAGGGGGAGGAACATTGTATGACTCTTTCATCAGATTTTGCTCAAAGAGAAAATAAACATAATTGGTTTACAAAGAAACTTCTCTCACCTCATTAAAAAGTGGGAGAAGAAAAGGGAAAGGAAAAGAGAAGGCTAAATAGAAGGGAATATAGAAATAATAAGGGAAAGATATAAGAAAGGGGGGATTCAAAGGGGGTGGGAGGGATGCTAAAAAGGGAGAGTTGTGTGAGGCAAGTGGTGCCCATAAGTTTAATACTGGGGAGGAGGATAAGGGGAAAAGAAAGAGAAAAGTATAATCTGGGAATAGTAAGATGGCAGAAAATACAGAATTAGTAGTTTTAACCATAAATGTGAATGGGATGAACTCTCCCATAAAGCAGAGGCAAGTAGCAGACTGGATCAAAAGCCAGAATCCTACAATATGTTGTTTACAGGAAACACATTTAAAGCAGGGTAAAGAGTACAGAGTAAAGGTAAAAGGCTGGAGCAGAATCTCTTATGCTTCAGGTGAATTAAAAAAAAAAAAGCAGGGGTAGCCATCCTTATCTCAGATCAAACAAAAGCAAAAATTGATCTAATTAAAAGAAATAAGGAATGAAACTATATCTTGCTAAAGGGTAGCATAGATAATGAAGCAATATCAATATTAAACATATATTCATCAAGTGGATAGCATGGAAATTCCTAAAGGAGAAGTTAAGAGAATTGCAAGAAAAAATAGACAACAAAACTATAACAGTGGGAAATCTCACTCTTTCCCACTTTCAGAATTAAATCAATCAAACCACAAAATAAATAACAAAGAAGTTAAAGAGGTAAATAGAATACTAGAAAAGTAGATCTTTGGAGAAAATTGAATGAGACAGAAAAGAATACTCTTTCTTCTTGGCAATTTATATACAAAAACTGACAAAATATTAGGACATAAGGACCTCAGAATCAATGCAGAAAGGCAGAAATATCATATGCATTTTCAGATTACTAGGTAATAAAAATTACATTCACTTAAAAGCCAGGGGGGAATAATTAGAAACTAAATAATCTCATTTAAAGAATGAATTGGTGAAACAGCAAATCATAGACACAATTAATAATTTCATCCAAGAGAATGACAATAATGAGATAACATACCAAAATTTGTGGGATGCAGCCAAAGCGGTAATAAGGAGGACTTTTATGTCTCTAGATATTTACTAGCATAAAATAGAGAAAAAGATCAATGATTTGGGCTTGCAAGTAAAAAAGCTAGAAAAACAAATTAAAAACCTCCAATCAAATACCAAACTTGAAATTCTAAAAGTAAAAGAAGAGATCAATAAAATTGAAAGTAAAAAAAAAAAAACTATTGAATTTATAAATAAAACTAAGACTTGGCTTTATTTTAAAAAAAAACAACAAAATAGATAAACCTTTAGTTAACTTGATTAGAAAAAGGAAAGAGGAAAATCAAATTATTAGTCTCTAAAATGAAAAGGGAGAAATCGTCACTAATAAGAGGAAATTGGAGCAATAATTAAGCATTACTTTGCCCAACTTTATGCCAATAAATCTGATAACCTATTTGAAATGGATGTCTACTTTCAAAAATATAGTCTATCCAGATTAACAGAGGAGGAATTAAATTGCTTAAACAATCCCATTTTAAAAAAAGAAATAGAATAAGTTTTTAATCAACTCCATAAGAAAAAATCCCCAGGACCAAATGGATTTACATGTGAATTCTACCAAACATTTAAAGAGCAATTAACTCCAATGTTATATAAACTATTTGAAAAAACAAGGAATGAAGGATTCCCACCAAATTTCTCTAATGAAACAGACAAGGTATTGATACCTAAACCAGGTTGGTTGAAAACAAAGACAATTATAGACCAATCTCCCTAATGAATATTGATGCAAAAATATTAAATAAAACAATAGTAAAAAGATTACAGAAAATCATCCCCAGGATTATACACCATGATCAAGTAGGATTTATACCAGGATTTCAGGGCTAGTTCAATAGTAGAAAAATTATTAGTATAATTGAACATATCAATAACCAAATTAACAAAAAGCATATCGTCTCAATAAATGGAGAAAAAGCATTTGATAGATTGCAACACCCATTCCTAGTAAAAACACTTGAGAGTATAGTAATAAAAGAACTTTTCCTTAAAACAATCAGTAGCAAGTATTTAAAACCATCAGTAAGCATCATGTGTAATGGGGATAAACTGGAACTATTCCCAGTAAGATCAGGAGTGAAACAAGATTGCCCACTATCTCCATTACTATTCAATATTGCATTAGAAATGCTAGCTTCGGCAATAAGATTTGAGAAAGAGATTAAAGAATTAGAATAGGTAATGAGGAAATCAAATTATCACTCTTTGCAGATGATATGATGGTATACTTAGAGAAACCCAGAGATTCTACTAAAAAGCTAATTAGAAATAATCCACAAGTTTAGCAAATTGCAAGGATACAAAATAAATACACAAAAATCATCAGCATTTTTATATATCATTAACAAAATCCAACAGCTAGAGATACAAAGAGAAATTCCATTTAAAATAACTGCTAAAAATATAAAATATTTGGGGATCTCTCTGCCAAGGGAAAATCAGGAACTACATGAGCAAAACTGCAAAACACTTTCTACACAAAGTCAGATCTAATCAATTGGAAAAATATTAAGTGCTCTTGGCTAAGTTGAGCAAATATAATAAAGATGACAATACTACCTAAACTAATCTATTTATTTAGTACTATAGCAATCAGACTCTCAAAAATCTTTTAAATGACCTAGAAAAAAATTACAACAAAATTCATATGGAAAAAAAATCAGACTTTCAAGGGAACCAATGGAAAAAAAAAGAGCTAAAACTATATTGTAAAGCAGCAATTACCAACATTATTTCCTATTGGTTAAGAAATAGACTTGTTGATAAGTCGAATGGTTAGGTTCACAGGGCAAAATAGTCAATAACTGTAGCAATCTAGTGTTTGACAAACCCAAAGATCCCAACTTTTGGCATAAGAATTCATTTTTTGATAAAATCTAATGGGAAAACTAGAAATTGCATGGACCCACACATATTAACATTGTACACCAAGATAAGGTCAAAATGGCTTCATGATCTAGGCATAAAGAACGAGATTTATAAATAAATTAGAAGAAAATAGGATAGTGTACCTCTCAGTCTTATGGAGAAGGAAGGAATTTGTGGCCAAAGAAAAATTAGAGATCATTATTGATCACAAAATAGAAAATTTTGTTTATATCAAGTTTTTTTTTAAATAACTTTTTATTGATAGAGCTCATGCCAGGGTAATTTTTTATAACATTATCCCTTGCATTCACTTCTGTTCCGATTTTTCCCCTCCCTCCCTCCCCCCCTCCCCCAGATGGCAAGCAATCCTTTACATGTTGAATAGGTTACAGTATATCCTGGATACAATATACGTGTGCAGAACCGAACAGTTTTCTTGTTGCACAGGGAGAATTGAATTCAGAAGGTATAAATAATCCGGGAAGGAAAAAAAATGCAAGCAGTTTATATTCATTTCACTTTAGGTGTAGCTGCTTCTGCCCATCTTTGATCATTTGAAACTGAATTAGCTCTCTATATGGAAGAGATCCACTTCCATCAGAATACATCCTCAAACAGTATCATTGTTGAAGTATGTAATGATCTCCTGGTTCTGCTCATTTCACTTAGCATCAGTTCATGTAAGTCTCTCCAGTCCTCTCTGTATTCATACCGCTGTTCATTCCTTACAGAACAATAATATTCCATAACATTCATATACCACAATTAACTCAACCATTCCCCAATTGATGGGCATCCATTCATTTTTTAGCTTCTAGCCACTACAAACAGAGCTGCCACAAACATTTTAGCACATACAGGTCCCTTTCCCTTCTTTAGTATCTCTTTGGGGTATAAGCCCAGTAGAAACACTGCTGGAGCAAAGGGTATGCACAGTTTGATAACTTTTTGTTTATATAAAGTTAAAAAGTTTTTGTACAAACAAAACAAATGTAGATAAGATTCAAAGGGAAACAATAAACTGAGAAAACATCTTTATAGTCAAAGATTCTGATAAAGGTCTCATTTCCAAAATATATAGAAAATTGCATCTAATTTATAAGAAATTAAGTTATTCTCCAATTGATAAATGGTCAAAAGATATGAACAGACAATTTTCAGATGAAATTGAAACTATTTCTAGCCATTTGAAAAGATGTTACAAATCATTATTGATCAGAGACATGCAAATTAAGATAACTCTGAGATACTACTATACACCTCCCAGATTGGCTAGGATGACAGGAAAAGATAATGATGAATGTTTGAAAGGATGTGGGAAAACTGGGATACTGATACATTGTTGGTGGAATTGTGAATGCATTCAACCATTCTGGAGAGCAATTTGGAACTATGCCCAAAACATCAAACTGTGCATACCCTTTGACCCAGTAGTATTTCTACTGGGCTTATATCCCAAAGAGATCTTAAAGAAGAGAAGGGACCTGTATGTGCAAAAATATTTGTGGCAGTCCTTTTTGCAGTGTTTAGAAACTGGAAATTGCATGGATACCCATCAACTGGAGAGTGGCTAAATAAGTTGTGGTATATGAATGTGATGGAATATTATTTTTCTTTAAGAAATGACCAACAGGCCTGAAGAGACTTACATGAACTGATACTGAGTGAAATGAGCAGAACCAAGAGCTCATTATACACTTCAACAAGAACACTCCATAATGATCAATTCTTATAGATGTGGCTCCCTTCAACAATAAGATGAACCAAATCAGTTCCAATTGTTCAATAATGAAGAGAACCAGCTATACCTAGTGAAAGAACTATGGGAAATGAGTTTGGACCACAACATAGCATTTTCACTCCTGTTTTTGTCTGCTTGCATTTTTGTTTTCCTTTTCAGGTTTTTTTACCTTATTTTTAAATCTAAATTTTCTCTTTTGCGATCAATAATGGTCTCTAGTTCATCTTTGGTCACAAATTTCTTCCTCCTCCACAAGTCTGAGAGATACACAAGCCTCTGTCCCGCTAATCGGTATTTATCATCTCGTTCCTTATGCTGAAATCATGGACCCATTTTGATCTTATCTTGGGTCTTAAGTCTGGATCCATGCCTAATTTCTGCCATCCTAATTTCCAGTTAATCCCAGCAGTTTTTGTCAATTGACGACTTCTTATCCGAAAAGTTAGGCTCTTTGGGTTTGTCGAACACTAGACTGCTATAGGTGACTATTGTGTCTTGTGAACGAACCCATTCCACTGATCAACTAATGTATTTCTTAGCCAATACCAAATGGTTTTGGTGACTGCTGCTTTATAATATAGTTTTAGTCCAGGTACAGCTAGGCCACCTTCATTTGTTTTGAGTTTTGTTTTTATTTTTTGTTTCCTTTAATTCCTTTGAGATCCTCACTCTTTGGTTCTTCCATATGGATTTTGTTGTTGTTTTTTTCCTAGATCATTCAATTATTTTCTTGGAAGTCTGATTGGTATAGCACAAAATAATAAATTGCTTAGTTTCCTTAAAAGAGTCAGGAGCATATACTTAAAACCGTGAGTAAGCATCACGTGCAATGGGGGAAAACTGGAACCTTTCCCAGTAAGATCTGGAGTGAAGCAAGGTTGCCCACTATCACCATTATTATTCAATTTTGTGTTAAAAACGCTAGCCTCTGGCAATAAGAGTCGAGAAAGAGATGCAAGGAATTAGCCTAGGCAATGAGGAAACCAAACTAGAGAGGCCCAGAGATTCTTCTAGAAAGCTATTAGAAATCATTCGTAACTTCAGCAAAGTTGCAGGATGCAAAATAAATCCCCACAAATCCTCAGCGTTTTTAGACATCACCAACAAAATCCAACAGCAAGAGAGACAAAGAGAAATTCCATTCAAAATAACTTTCGACAGCATAAAATATTTGGGAATCTATCTACCAAAGGAAAGTCAGGAATTATATGAGTAAAATTACCAAAAAAAAAAAAAAAAAAAAAACCTTTCCGCACAAATAAAGTCAGACTTCAATCATTGGAAAACTATTAAGGGCCATTGGCTAGGCCGAGCGAATATAATAAAGATGAGAGTGCTCCCCGCTTAGCTTTAATAGAGGCCTATCTCTCTCCTTGGTTCCGCCAGTCCTTTGTCTCTCCCAGCTTCAGCCTCCAGCCAGCATCAAAGTGGAAGATGGAATGAATCTGTCTCAGCCTCAGAAAGCTTCTAGTGTGCTTGTCACTTTCTGATCCTGACAGCTCCTCCTCATATATCCCACATCAATCATTATATCCCTAGGAAACCAGTATTTGTTGTAGGATTACATCTGTGCTAAACTAGATTTAGCCTATGTCTCCTCGATTCCACTTAGCACCTTATTTCAAGTTCTGGCCCATAACACAAAACAACTCATTTAAAAATGTCCAATTGGACATATACAAAATAAGTAGCAACAACAACAATAAAGTAAAAAAAAAAATTTATATACATATGTATATATGAAAAGAAGGTTAAAAATGTACTTGGAAGTGGAGCAGACTTGGAAAATAGATCTAGGAGAGATAATCTGAGGATTATTGGACTTTCTGAAAATTATGATGAAAAAAAAAAAGAGCCTGCATTCTATCTTACAGGAAATCATCAAAGAGAACTGCCCAGAGGTAATAGAATCAGAAGGCAAAATAGGCACTGAACGAATTCATCAAACACACACAGATATCTTATCTAGGATACACTATAACCTGCTTAACATGTCTAACTAAGGCTTCTTGCCATCTAGAGGACGGGGGTGGAGATAGGGAAGGGAAAACTCGGAACAGGAGTCAATGCGAGGGATAATGTCGTAAAAAAATTACCCATGCTTTTTTTGTAAATAAAAGGCTATAAAAATAAATAATGTTATCTTTTGCTGGTAATTTTTTTTGCACTCCCAATATTTGTGGCGTCTGCCAATCCAGAACTAATTCAAAGACTGGATTGTCTAATCAGTGTAAGGGTTGTGGGAAAAGTTCAGGGGGAGTATGTCCTCTCCAACATCTTATCTCTGTCCCCCTCCCCCTCCAGCATTTATCTATAATTTATTAATTTTTTTCCCTGTAAACTTAGCCAGTCTGAGAGGTGTATAGTGGTATGTCACAGTTATCTTAATTTGTATTTTTCTGATCAATAATGATTTAGAGCATTTTTTGATCTGACTAGAAATGAGTTTAATTTCTTCATCTGAAAATTGTTCATATCTCTTGACCATGTATCAATTGGAAAATGGTTTGTGTTTTCATAAATTTGAGTCAATTATTTTAGAAATGAAGCCTTTATTAGAAACCTTTGGGGCAAAAATTGTTTCTTAGTTTTCTGTTTCCCTTCCAATCTTGGCTGCATTGATTTTGTTTGTACAAAAGCTTTTTAATTGAATATGACCAAAATTTTCAGATGAAATTGAAACTATTTCTAGCCATTTGAAAAGATGTTACAAATCATTATTGATCAGAGACATGCAAATTAAGATAACTCTGAGGTACAACTACACACCTCCCAGATTGGCTTGGATGACAGGAAAAGATGATGAATGTTTGAAAGGATGTGGGAAAACTGGGATACTGATACATTGTTGGTGGAATTGTGAATGCATTCAACCATTCTGGAGAGCAATTTGGAACTATGCCCAAAACATCAAACTGTGCAACCCTTTGACCCAGTAGTATTTCTACTGGGTTTATATACCAAAGAGATCTTAAAGAAGGGAAAGGGACCTGTATGTTCAAAAATATTTGTGGCAGCCCTTTTTGCAGTGTTTAGAAACTGGATTCAGAGGGTAGAAATAAGCCGGGAAGGAAAACAAAAATGCAAACAGTTTACATTCATTTCCCAGGCTTCCTTCTTTGGGTGTAGCTGCTTCTGTCCATCATGGATCAATTGAAACGGAGTGAGAGGTCGCTTTGTCAAAGAAATCCACTTGCATCAGAACACCTCCTCATACAGTTGCGTTGTTGAGGCACATAATGATCTCCTGGTTTTGTTCATTTCACTCAGCATCAGTCTCGGTATTCATCCTGCTGCTCATTTCTTACAGAACAATAATATTCGGTAACATTCCTATACCCCAATTGATGGGCGTCCATTCGTTTTCCAGTTTCTAGCCACTACAAACAGGGCTGCCACAAACATGTTGGCACATACAGGTCCCTTTCCCTTCTTCAGTATCTCTTGGGCATATGAGCCCGGTTGCTACCGGCACAGCTGGATCCAAGGGTATGCACAGTTTGATAACTTTGGGGGGGGGGGCATAATTCCAGCTTGCTCTCCAGAATGGTTGGATTCGTTCACAACTCCACCAACAATGCATCAGTGTCCCAACATTCATCATTATTTTCTCCTGTCATCTTAGCCAATCTGACAGGTGTGTAGTGGTATCTCAGAGTGGTCTTAATTTGCATTTCTCTGATCCATGGTGATTTGGGAACACTGTTTCATAGGCGTGGAAATAGTTGCAAATTATCTGTTCGTAGCCTTTGACCATTTATCATTCGGAAAATGGCTTGATTGCTTATACATTAGAGTCAATGCTCTATCTATTTTGGAAATGAGGCCTTTATCAGATCCTCTCACTGCGAAGATGTTTTCCCAGTTTGTTGTTTCCCTCCGAATCTTTGCATTAGTTCTGTTTGTACAAGGCTTTTTATTTTGATGTAATCTAAATTTTCTCTTTTGCGATCAATAATGGTCTCTAGTTCATCTTTGGTCACAAATTTCTTCCTCCTCCACAAGTCTGAGAGATACACAAGCCTCTGTCCCGCTAATCGGTATTTATCATCTCGTTCCTTATGCTGAAATCATGGACCCATTTTGATCTTATCTTGGGTCTTAAGTCTGGATCCATGCCTAATTTCTGCCATCCTAATTTCCAGTTAATCCCAGCAGTTTTTGTCAATTGACGACTTCTTATCCGAAAAGTTAGGCTCTTTGGGTTTGTCGAACACTAGACTGCTATAGGTGACTATTGTGTCTTGTGAACGAACCCATTCCACTGATCAACTAATGTATTTCTTAGCCAATACCAAATGGTTTTGGTGACTGCTGCTTTATAATATAGTTTTAGTCCAGGTACAGCTAGGCCACCTTCATTTGTTTTGAGTTTTGTTTTTATTTTTTGTTTCCTTTAATTCCTTTGAGATCCTCACTCTTTGGTTCTTCCATATGGATTTTGTTGTTGTTTTTTTCCTAGATCATTCAATTATTTTCTTGGAAGTCTGATTGGTATAGCACAAAATAATAAATTGCTTAGTTTCCTTAAAAGAGTCAGGAGCATATACTTAAAACCGTGAGTAAGCATCACGTGCAATGGGGGAAAACTGGAACCTTTCCCAGTAAGATCTGGAGTGAAGCAAGGTTGCCCACTATCACCATTATTATTCAATTTTGTGTTAAAAACGCTAGCCTCTGGCAATAAGAGTCGAGAAAGAGATGCAAGGAATTAGCCTAGGCAATGAGGAAACCAAACTAGAGAGGCCCAGAGATTCTTCTAGAAAGCTATTAGAAATCATTCGTAACTTCAGCAAAGTTGCAGGATGCAAAATAAATCCCCACAAATCCTCAGCGTTTTTAGACATCACCAACAAAATCCAACAGCAAGAGAGACAAAGAGAAATTCCATTCAAAATAACTTTCGACAGCATAAAATATTTGGGAATCTATCTACCAAAGGAAAGTCAGGAATTATATGAGTAAAATTACCAAAAAAAAAAAAAAAAATAAACCTTTCCGCACAAATAAAGTCAGACTTCAATCATTGGAAAACTATTAAGGGCCATTGGCTAGGCCGAGCGAATATAATAAAGATGAGAGTGCTCCCCGCTTAGCTTTAATAGAGGCCTATCTCTCTCCTTGGTTCCGCCAGTCCTTTGTCTCTCCCAGCTTCAGCCTCCAGCCAGCATCAAAGTGGAAGATGGAATGAATCTGTCTCAGCCTCAGAAAGCTTCTAGTGTGCTTGTCACTTTCTGATCCTGACAGCTCCTCCTCATATATCCCACATCAATCATTATATCCCTAGGAAACCAGTATTTGTTGTAGGATTACATCTGTGCTAAACTAGATTTAGCCTATGTCTCCTCGATTCCACTTAGCACCTTATTTCAAGTTCTGGCCCATAACACAAAACAACTCATTTAAAAATGTCCAATTGGACATATACAAAATAAGTAGCAACAACAACAATAAAGTAAAAAAAAAAATTTATATACATATGTATATATGAAAAGAAGGTTAAAAATGTACTTGGAAGTGGAGCAGACTTGGAAAATAGATCTAGGAGAGATAATCTGAGGATTATTGGACTTTCTGAAAATTATGATGAAAAAAAAAAAGAGCCTGCATTCTATCTTACAGGAAATCATCAAAGAGAACTGCCCAGAGGTAATAGAATCAGAAGGCAAAATAGGCACTGAACGAATTCATCAAACACACACAGATATCTTATCTAGGATACACTATAACCTGCTTAACATGTCTAACTAAGGCTTCTTGCCATCTAGAGGACGGGGGTGGAGATAGGGAAGGGAAAACTCGGAACAGGAGTCAATGCGAGGGATAATGTCGTAAAAAAATTACCCATGCATAAGTACCGGTCACTAAAAAGTTATGATTATTCAATCAACCGATTGGTTGATTGATCACTCAATATTTATAAAATGTCCTCTTAGAGCAGGTTTCTTTTCGGTTCAATAATCACCCCAAATGCAGCGAGGAGTTAAAGTCCAAATCCTTTATCTTATTGGCTCTTTTCAAGTTTGTCTCCTTCCTTCGGCCCGGTTAGCTCCTTCCCCCCCCCCCCTTCCTTTCCTTTTCTTTTAAATAACTTTGCACTGACAGATAGTTATGCATGGGTCATTTTTTACATCATTATCCCTCACACTCACTTCTGTTCCGATTTCCCCCTTCCTCCCCCAGATGGCATGCAGTCCTATACACGTTAAATATGTCACGGCATATCCTAGATACAATATTATATGTGTGCAGAATCGGCCAGTTCTCTTGTCGAACAGGGCGAATTGGATTCAGAGGGTAGAAATAAGCCGGGAAGGAAAACAAAAATGCAAACAGTTTACATTCATTTCCCAGGCTTCCTTCTTTGGGTGTAGCTGCTTCTGTCCATCATGGATCAATTGAAACGGAGTGAGAGGTCGCTTTGTCAAAGAAATCCACTTGCATCAGAACACCTCCTCATACAGTTGCGTTGTTGAGGCACATAATGATCTCCTGGTTTTGTTCATTTCACTCAGCATCAGTCTCGGTATTCATCCTGCTGCTCATTTCTTACAGAACAATAATATTCGGTAACATTCCTATACCCCAATTGATGGGCGTCCATTCGTTTTCCAGTTTCTAGCCACTACAAACAGGGCTGCCACAAACATGTTGGCACATACAGGTCCCTTTCCCTTCTTCAGTATCTCTTGGGCATATGAGCCCGGTTGCTACCGGCACAGCTGGATCCAAGGGTATGCACAGTTTGATAACTTTGGGGGGGGGGGCATAATTCCAGCTTGCTCTCCAGAATGGTTGGATTCGTTCACAACTCCACCAACAATGCATCAGTGTCCCAACATTCATCATTATTTTCTCCTGTCATCTTAGCCAATCTGACAGGTGTGTAGTGGTATCTCAGAGTGGTCTTAATTTGCATTTCTCTGATCCATGGTGATTTGGGAACACTGTTTCATAGGCGTGGAAATAGTTGCAAATTATCTGTTCGTAGCCTTTGACCATTTATCATTCGGAAAATGGCTTGATTGCTTATACATTAGAGTCAATGCTCTATCTATTTTGGAAATGAGGCCTTTATCAGATCCTCTCACTGCGAAGATGTTTTCCCAGTTTGTTGTTTCCCTCCGAATCTTTGCATTAGTTCTGTTTGTACAAGGCTTTTTATTTTGATGTAATCTAAATTTTCTCTTTTGCGATCAATAATGGTCTCTAGTTCATCTTTGGTCACAAATTTCTTCCTCCTCCACAAGTCTGAGAGATACACAAGCCTCTGTCCCGCTAATCGGTATTTATCATCTCGTTCCTTATGCTGAAATCATGGACCCATTTTGATCTTATCTTGGGTCTTAAGTCTGGATCCATGCCTAATTTCTGCCATCCTAATTTCCAGTTAATCCCAGCAGTTTTTGTCAATTGACGACTTCTTATCCGAAAAGTTAGGCTCTTTGGGTTTGTCGAACACTAGACTGCTATAGGTGACTATTGTGTCTTGTGAACGAACCCATTCCACTGATCAACTAATGTATTTCTTAGCCAATACCAAATGGTTTTGGTGACTGCTGCTTTATAATATAGTTTTAGTCCAGGTACAGCTAGGCCACCTTCATTTGTTTTGAGTTTTGTTTTTATTTTTTGTTTCCTTTAATTCCTTTGAGATCCTCACTCTTTGGTTCTTCCATATGGATTTTGTTGTTGTTTTTTTCCTAGATCATTCAATTATTTTCTTGGAAGTCTGATTGGTATAGCACAAAATAATAAATTGCTTAGTTTCCTTAAAAGAGTCAGGAGCATATACTTAAAACCGTGAGTAAGCATCACGTGCAATGGGGGAAAACTGGAACCTTTCCCAGTAAGATCTGGAGTGAAGCAAGGTTGCCCACTATCACCATTATTATTCAATTTTGTGTTAAAAACGCTAGCCTCTGGCAATAAGAGTCGAGAAAGAGATGCAAGGAATTAGCCTAGGCAATGAGGAAACCAAACTAGAGAGGCCCAGAGATTCTTCTAGAAAGCTATTAGAAATCATTCGTAACTTCAGCAAAGTTGCAGGATGCAAAATAAATCCCCACAAATCCTCAGCGTTTTTAGACATCACCAACAAAATCCAACAGCAAGAGAGACAAAGAGAAATTCCATTCAAAATAACTTTCGACAGCATAAAATATTTGGGAATCTATCTACCAAAGGAAAGTCAGGAATTATATGAGTAAAATTACCAAAAAAAAAAAAAAAATAAACCTTTCCGCACAAATAAAGTCAGACTTCAATCATTGGAAAACTATTAAGGGCCATTGGCTAGGCCGAGCGAATATAATAAAGATGAGAGTGCTCCCCGCTTAGCTTTAATAGAGGCCTATCTCTCTCCTTGGTTCCGCCAGTCCTTTGTCTCTCCCAGCTTCAGCCTCCAGGCAGCATCAAAGTGGAAGATGGAATGAATCTGTCTCAGCCTCAGAAAGCTTCTAGTGTGCTTGTCACTTTCTGATCCTGACAGCTCCTCCTCATATATCCCACATCAATCATTATATCCCTAGGAAACCAGTATTTGTTGTAGGATTACATCTGTGCTAAACTAGATTTAGCCTATGTCTCCTCGATTCCACTTAGCACCTTATTTCAAGTTCTGGCCCATAACACAAAACAACTCATTTAAAAATGTCCAATTGGACATATACAAAATAAGTAGCAACAACAACAATAAGGTAAAAAAAAAAATTTATATACATATGTATATATGAAAAGAAGGTTAAAAATGTACTTGGAAGTGGAGCAGACTTGGAAAATAGATCTAGGAGAGATAATCTGAGGATTATTGGACTTTCTGAAAATTATGATGAAAAAAAAAAAGAGCCTGCATTCTATCTTACAGGAAATCATCAAAGAGAACTGCCCAGAGGTAATAGAATCAGAAGGCAAAATAGGCACTGAACGAATTCATCAAACACACACAGATATCTTATCTAGGATACACTAAAACCTGCTTAACATGTCTAACTAAGGCTTCTTGCCATCTAGAGGACGGGGGTGGAGATAGGGAAGGGAAAACTCGGAACAGGAGTCAATGCGAGGGATAATGTCGTAAAAAAATTACCCATGCATAAGTACCGGTCACTAAAAAGTTATGATTATTCAATCAACCGATTGGTTGATTGATCACTCAATATTTATAAAATGTCCTCTTAGAGCAGGTTTCTTTTCGGTTCAATAATCACCCCAAATGCAGCGAGGAGTTAAAGTCCAAATCCTTTATCTTATTGGCTCTTTTCAAGTTTGTCTCCTTCCTTCGGCCCGGTTAGCTCCTTCCCCCCCCCCCCTTCCTTTCCTTTTCTTTTAAATAACTTTGCACTGACAGATAGTTATGCATGGGTCATTTTTTACATCATTATCCCTCACACTCACTTCTGTTCCGATTTCCCCCTTCCTCCCCCAGATGGCATGCAGTCCTATACACGTTAAATATGTCACGGCATATCCTAGATACAATATTATATGTGTGCAGAATCGGCCAGTTCTCTTGTCGAACAGGGCGAATTGGATTCAGAGGGTAGAAATAAGCCGGGAAGGAAAACAAAAATGCAAACAGTTTACATTCATTTCCCAGGCTTCCTTCTTTGGGTGTAGCTGCTTCTGTCCATCATGGATCAATTGAAACGGAGTGAGAGGTCGCTTTGTCAAAGAAATCCACTTGCATCAGAACACCTCCTCATACAGTTGCGTTGTTGAGGCACATAATGATCTCCTGGTTTTGTTCATTTCACTCAGCATCAGTCTCGGTATTCATCCTGCTGCTCATTTCTTACAGAACAATAATATTCGGTAACATTCCTATACCCCAATTGATGGGCGTCCATTCGTTTTCCAGTTTCTAGCCACTACAAACAGGGCTGCCACAAACATGTTGGCACATACAGGTCCCTTTCCCTTCTTCAGTATCTCTTGGGCATATGAGCCCGGTTGCTACCGGCACAGCTGGATCCAAGGGTATGCACAGTTTGATAACTTTGGGGGGGGGGGCATAATTCCAGCTTGCTCTCCAGAATGGTTGGATTCGTTCACAACTCCACCAACAATGCATCAGTGTCCCAACATTCATCATTATTTTCTCCTGTCATCTTAGCCAATCTGACAGGTGTGTAGTGGTATCTCAGAGTGGTCTTAATTTGCATTTCTCTGATCCATGGTGATTTGGGAACACTGTTTCATAG